>NW_005871130.1:4271059-4352702 GCF_000147115.1 Myotis lucifugus
CAGAGGGGGCCCAACCCCGCGTCAAGCGATCTCATGCCAGATGCCCATACTGAGCCATTCCTCCACAACCACACAAGACTCCCCTGCGGAGGCCTGGCTGGAAGCCCGACAACCAGGAAATCCATATATCTAAAAATACATTAAAAATAGATACAATAAAAAGAGAGGCCACAAGACGTACCAGGAGCAAGCTGGAAGCTTTGGCTCCTTCTTTGTCCGTGTCGCGCAGGTCTTGTAGCTGTGATTCATCTCGGTGGGCTGCCGTGTACCTTATTTTGAGGCTTTACGATAAAAAGAATTTCTGTGATTGGCAGGAGCGCTTGGCTTACTAGTACCGGGAAAAGCAGGTCAAGCAAAAACTTTGATCCCCACTCGTGCAGATAGGTAGACCCAAATTGTTGGTTTTAATGATGAGGCCCAGAAATCAGGATTTTAACAAGATTCCCAGGTGATTCTAATGTGCAGCCAAGGTTGAGAACCACTGCTCTAGAGGAAGATCCGTACTTGCCCCTTCCAGCTTCTGGGATTCTGACTTGTGGCTGAATTATTCCACTCTCTGCCTCTGTCCCCACAGAGCCTTCTCCTCATCACATCGGTCTCTCTACACATCTCCTCCTCTTATAAGGACGCCATTCATTGGATTTAGGGTCACCCCAAATCTAGAATGATTTTATAATGCTGGTGGGTGTTTCTCAGCATCTGGAAGGGTTTAGGAATCTGGAGAAACGGCTGTGGCGTAAATTAATAAAGAGACTAGAAATATAATATAAATTTGTAATCCACGGGTGAGCCAGAGGAGTTTAGCTGTAGGAACCAAGTTCTGTCTATCTCTGGACCCAGGGCTCTTTATTAACACAAATTGTCCTAAGGCAAAGTAGATAAACATAATCAAAGGCTAAGGTTTGGAATACAGAATCCATTGTCAGATTGGGGGAAACTGCCTTCGGCTGTTCAGGTGTTTGGCCAGGAGGAGGCAATAACATGTAGATTAAAATGCCCTCAGCTGTCTGGCAGCAAGCAATCATTTATGCATCCTTTTCAGGTTTGGGGAAATGCCTTTGGCCATTCCAGTAGGTAATAACATTTGATTCAGCCCTGCTGAATAAGCCCCAAGTTCCATCAACCTTTTGATGAAACTTCTTGCATTTATGACATGCTGGAATTAGCCTCTGGCAATTTTACCTTGAGATTTTTAATTAAGAACAGATAGCAAATAACTAGAAAATAAAAAAGGTGCCCCGGAAGTGAAGAATTCATAATACTAACAACAATAATGCTAAATAAAATAGATGATTTAAACATTCATTGTAAGTCAACTAATACTGCATGAATTTTTTTCTAGACTACTGAGTTTTGAGAGGGATACAAGAACACTTTTCAAAGAAAGTAGAATTCATGATCTAATCCTCAGAAATGATATATTAAAAGAAAGAATTTGGGGCAGAGAAATGTATTTCATGATAACATCTTTTATATTGAAGGAGCAAAAAGTGGTTAATAGACACTAACTCTTAATTTTCCTTACTAAGTTGTCAAAAACTTCAGTGCTGAGATCTTTCTAATCTTTGAATATACCTTTGAAAGTAAATTATAAAATGAGTGATGCTCTGGGGAAAAATACTTGTTTTTGTGTTTTTTTTCCTGAAGAGTGATTAAAGGAGGACTCCAAGTTCATTAGTTACAAAACAAATTTAATTTGTGTCTTACCTCTTTTACGAGAGGGTGAATGGGGACAATTTAGGGCCATAGTAGTCATCTAAGCAGCAAATGAGCCATACCTGTGAGTGCTTGAGTGGAGACATTAGTGCAGTGGTTCTCAACCTGTGGGTCGCGACCCCTTTGGGGGTCGAACGACCCTTTCACAGGGGTCGCCTAAGACCATTGGAAAACACATACTGAATATATAATTACATATTGTTTTTGTGATTAACCACTATGCTTTAATTATGTTCAACTTGTAGAAATGAAAATACATCCTGCATATCAGATATTTACATTACGATTCATAACAGTAGCAAAATTACAGTTATGAAGTAGCAATGAAAATAATTTTATGGTTGGGGGTCACCACAACATGAGGAACTGTATTAAAGGGTCGTGGCATTAGGAAGGTTGAGAACCACTGCATTAGTGGTAAATGGTTTGTGGTTTTGAACCTTGGAAAGTGGGAATTAACCAGATGGGCAGGTGATGATGCTGATGGCAGAGTCATGGAGACATAGCTTGGCTTGCTGGAAAACTGAGTAAGGAGAAATGTGGAAAAAGGATAAAGCAAAAACAGCCAGCAAATATCCAGACAAGATATCAATGGAAATGGATTAAGAGAAAGACCCTAAAGCTAGGGGTAAAACAATTACCATGAGGAGAGCCCACTGCTGGTGATAGAACTTGTGGGCACAGGTTCCAAAGAGGCAAAAAGTGTTGCTTCCACAGACTGACCTGCACCCTAGGCTCATGTGTGACAATGTGTAAGGATGTTCTCTATTCTCTGTATCCTGTGAAAATCCCTCACTACCAGCGATTGGCTAAGGCTATCAAGTTTACCTGGTAAAGAAACATAAATATTTCCCTAGGTTTGGCTCAGTGGATGCAGTGGTTCTCAACCTTGGCTGCACATTAGAATCACCTGGGAATCTTTTTAAAATCTTGATGCCCAGGTAATTCAAATGTGCAGTCAAGGTTGAGAACCACTGGGATAGAGCATCTGCCTGCAGACCAAAGGGTCCTGGGTTTGATTCTGGTCAAGGGCACGTACCTTGATTGCAGGCTCCTCTCAGGCCTGGGCCCTGTTCGGGGCTCATATAGGAGGCAACCAATCGATGTGTTTCTCTCACATTGATGTTTCTCTCACATTGATGTTTTTCTCTGCCTTTCCCTCTCTCTTCCACTCTCCCTAAAAATATCCTCAGGTGAGGATTAACACAAAACAAACAAGCAAACAAACAAAAAGAAGCATAAATGTTTATCACAGGTGACTACTATCAGAAGATTAGAGAACAGATATGTTGTAGAGAGTCCCTCAACTTGGGTTTCTTTCATGTTTGTGTCTTTGTCAGAAGTATCACAGAAATGATGTCATGTTCTCCTTGGATCCCACCAGGAGACACATGCCTTTGCTTTTGCCCATCACTGAGAATGTTCACTTTGATCAAGGTGGTGTCTTCCAGTTTTCATGCTAAAGTTGCTTTCATTACTTTTATAATTAATAAATGTTTGGTGGGGAATACATGTATGATTATAAATCTATATACACATACCTATAAGTATGGCTATCTATCTATCTATCTATCTAATCTACCTGTCATTTATCTATCAGTCTACCTCATATCATTATCATCTATTTATATTAAAGTCAGACCAATGACACCAATTTCAATTCAATACCACAGTGCTTGTTCTCATCCTTTCTTCCCATATTGGTAACTCTCTACACTGGGAAGCCTGGTTCTCTTTACTGCAACACATTTATTAATATATTATTAATGTAATATTTACTAATATTTTCATCCTCTTGTATGCAACCCATCTCTCATTGCTGGTGAAGTGCCTTGGAGCCCCACTTGGACACCTTACTCATTGCTTCGGTTCCAACTCACTGCTTCCAGATGTCCACCCTTGGGGGTCACCCTTCTTTCTGTTTTCGGTTCTGATATCCCTCTCTAGGCCACCCTTCCATGGGGGCTGCTTGCATTTCTCTGTGATTATTGAGTATTTTGAGCCTGTGATGAGAAGCAGGGACACTTCCTGTCCTTAAGGAAGGGGAGCTCAGTCTTCTGGGTTACACCAGACAGCCCGAAGCCAATTCTATAGAGCAAGAAGGAGAGGTTATGTCCACAGCAGCCAGACACGGTACCAAATTCTTCTTGAGCCCCTGGTTTGCTCCTTATGACAATATTTTTATGGAAAAGAGGAATAAGTTACTTCAGAAGTACTATGATTCCTTGGTTTTCCCTATCATAACAAATAGAGCCTCATGAACAATGAGCACAAGCAGCATGGGAGGTTGATCCCAACTCTGAAACTGTCGCATGCAAGAATAAAATACTAGGGCCTCAGGTCACTAAAGTCTGTTAGAAAGAATTTAGGTGAATCATCAGATAGACTGTAAGCACCTTAAATAATTCACTCTGAACAGTTCTGCTTTTTATCACCTATGCTCTGCTTCTGAAGCAAATTTGCTAAGAGCGTGTTAAGAGTCTTGGTAATTGCCTTAATTGGATGTCACTCAGTAGTCATTGCAGCCTCTGTTAGAAATGTATTCTAATATACCCTTCTGAAATGAGATATAAACAAAACACTTAGTAAAATTATATGAGCCTCGGAGTTTAGATACTTTGGAAAGTCATTTAGAATGTAATCATTTCAGTGTTTGTGGAAAACTTAAAATTACTTTTGATTTAACTTTTTTCATTTCATGGCTGATGAAAGCTGCTGTAAAAAACATTTTTGTTTGATTTTTAGGTTGAGGGGGAAGATGATCTTTATCTCTGATTTTATTTAAACTTGAGTGGAAACCAAAACAAGAAAGAATAGAATTTCAGAGATTCATCTTCTCAAATGGACCTACCAGATCTAAAGACTATATTTGGCTGCTTCATGATTATTTAGTTACTAGAGCCTGGTGCATGAAATTCATGCACTCGGTGGGGGTTGGGAGAGGTCACTCAGCCCAGATTGCAAGAGGGTGCAGGCCAGGCTGAGGGACCCCACTGGTGCACTTTTGGGGTAGGGGAGGGACACTGGAGGTTGGCCAGCTGTGGAGGGACCGTGGAAGGGCTCCAGGGCATGTCCAGCCTATCTTGCTCAGTCCTGATCAGCTGGACCCCAGCAGCAAGCTAACCTACCGGTTGGAGCGTCTGCTCCCTGGTGGTCAGTGCACGTCATAGCGACTGGTTGACCAGTTGACTGCCTGCCCCCTGGTGGTCAGTGCACATCATAGCAAGCAGTTGAGCAGCCTTAGCATAACATTAGCATATTATGCTTTGATTGGTTGAACGGCTGACTGGATGACCAGACATTTAACATATTAGGATTTTATTATATAGGATTATTCTACAGAGAAAATTTTATCTTCAGTCTCATCAAAGGTTATTTTTCTCATGAAATGAAGAGAATGTGTTGTTTACATTCTCCTTTGAGTTCATAAAAAAGACATTTGAGTGAAAGTTACTCACTCAACTTATTTAACACACATATACAGCAGACAGATACACAGAGACACACCTTGAGTGTGTTCTATCTCCTGTCTTTTATGCCAACTCCTAGAATGTTTAATATATTGTAAAAGTGTACCATATATTTACAGAATATAGCTACTCATATAGTTATAATATTCTCTTTTTTATTTCCTGGCCCTATTTGTTGTATTTTTAAACATCTCTCTATAAAATACAACAAAAATCCAAACAAGTAAACACATTAGCTTTAGCTTTCACAAGTTATAATACTATTTCCTTCTAGAAAAGATGATAAGTTTCTAGGATTTGAAATCATAATGATTGGAATTTTCTGTGAGATAACAGATCAGCACTAGAGTGTAGAGTGCTCAATAAGTGGTTTCGATGGCACTGGAGAAATGAAAGAGCTAGAGTTAGACAATTGAAATCAGAAGATCAATAAATGAGTCAGTTCATTTGTGCCTCTTCTCTGAAGATGTAACAAACTGGATTCAGTCAATCCCCTCCTTCTGTGCTCATCCCCAAATTTTGACAGTAAAATTATGATTATATTCAGAACATCGAGGAATGCTAAGATTTAACTTTATATGAGCAGAGATTTTATATACTATTATATTATAGCATTCTGGCACACACTTTTTGCTGAATAAATGAATGACTGCATGTCTATTAGAGATTAGAATCTGAGAGATCACCAAATACAGAAAGCAGTGCCCATCTATCTCAGAATCCATAGGTACTTTGTGTCCCCCCTCACCCCCTTTTTTTATGCACTTAGCCTGGCTAGAGTCATATTGATCTTTTTTAAAACTAGCTTTTGGTTTCATTGATTTTCTCTATTGATTTTCTGTTTTCAATTTCACTGATTTCTGCTCAGCTCTTATTATTCATCTTCTGCTTACTTTAGACTTAATTTGCTCTTCTTTTTCTGGTTTCCTAAGGGGGGAGCTTAGATTACTGATTTTAATTTTTTTTTCTAATTCATGCATTCAATGCTATAAATGTTCCCCTAAATACTGCTTTCAATGCATCCCCTCAATTTTGATAAATTATTTTTCATTTCTATGTAGTTCAAAATATTTTTTAATTCCTTTTGAGGTTTTCCTTCTTTGATGCATGTTATTTAGAGTGTGTTGTTTAATCTCCATGTGTTTTGGGATTTTTTTTCAGTTATCTTTCTCTTATTGATTTTTAGTTTAATTTCACTGTGGTCTGAAAGTAGACGTTGTATGATTTCTATTTTTTTAACTTTATTGAGGTGTGTTTTATGGCCCAGAATGTGGGTGGTCTTTCTTGGTGAATCTTCATGTGAGCTTGAGAAGACTATGTATTTGACTGTTGTTGGAGTGGCCTGTAGATGTCCATTATATCCAGTTGGTTGATGGTGTTGTTGAGTTCCACTATGCCCTTAGTGATTTTCTGCCCTCTGGATCTGAACATTTATGATATGTGGTTGTTGAAATCTCCAGCTATGATAGTATATTCATCTACTCCTCTGTGCAAATTTATTAGTTGTTGTTGTTTTTTTGCCTCATATGACTTTATGCTTTGTTGTCAGGCATATATACATTAAGGGTTGTTATGTGTTCTTGGAGAACTGACCTAATTATTACACTAGGGGCCCAGTGAACGAATTCATGCACCTTGAAAGGAACTGTGGGCCATGAGGCTGTGGTGGGCACAGGGGTGGGTCTTAGCTCCTCCGCGCCCCCACCCGGCCCCTCCTGCCAGGGACCTGGATCCCCTGTCTGCTGCCCTGGATCCCCTGTCTGCCAGCAGCCCCGCTCCCGCCACTGCTGCTCCCACACGCTTACAGCACAGAGCGATTGGGGCCAGTGCCAGCAGCGGGTGCAAGCAGGGCAATTGCCAGCAGTGGGTGCGAGAGGCAGCTGCCGGCCTGATCACCCCTCAGGAGCAGGCGGAGGTGGAGAAGCCCTCAGGAGTGATCAGGACTGGCAGCTGCCGCTTGCACCAGCTGACATCACTGAGTGATCGGGGCTGTCACTGGATGCTGGCAGCAGGTATGAGCGGTGGCTCTGGCACTGGCAGCAGGTGCGAGCACCCAGTGGGACTGCGGTACGTGGGAGCAAAGAATTTTCAGTAACCACCAGAGGCTCGTCCCGTGACAGCGACTGGTATCCTGCCGTGGTCTGGCACCCCCACTCACCTGCTCCACCATGTTCCATGTGCGCCCCCTGTTGGCGAGTTCACGTCATAGTTGACCAGTTGTTCGGTTGTTCCACCATTCGGTCTATTTGCATACAGACAGTCCTCAGGTTATGTCGGACTCGACTATGTCATTTCGTGGTTACATCACCATCTCCCATTTATTTATATTAAAAAAAAGTTCCATCATTGCAACGTATGCACATATGTGCTTTATGTTTTTTATTATTTATTTACCACAAGTAAAGGTCAGGAATTGTTATCTTTCTTTTAAATTTCTTTTTACTGTTTCACTTCATTACTGCTGTGTATGTGCTCCATGTGAGTGATGTAGGTGCTTATGTAGGTGGGTTCCGACTTACGAAAATCACGTTATGTCATGCCGTAGGAACGGATCTCCAATGTAACCCAAAGACCTACTGTATTAGGGTTTTCTATATATAGATAATTCCCTTTTATATTCCTGATCATTTTCCTTGCCTTGAACTTGGCTCAGTCTGAAATTAATATAGCTACTCCTCCTTTCTTTTGATTTGTGTTAGTATGATGTGTTTTCTCCATCCATTTATTTTGAATCTATGTGTGTCTTTATACATATACATATAGTTAGGTCTTGCTTATTGATCCACTCTGACAATCTCTGTCTTTTAATTGGAGCACTTAGACCACTAATCTTCAACGTAATTAATAATATACTTGGACTAAATCAACCATATTTGTTACTGTCTCTTGTTCTTTGTTCCTATTTTTGTCTTTCACTCTCTTTTTGCCTTTTGTAGTTTCAGTTGAGCATCTGATATGATGCCATTTTTTTCTCTTTTCTTAGCATATTTTATACTTACTTTTAACTTTTTATAGTGATTGCCCTAGAGGTTTCATATAGAGTTATAGCAAATCCAAGTCCACTTTCAGAAGCACTATATCATTTCATGGGTAGTGTGAGTAATTATAATAACAAAATAATCATCATTTCTTCCTCCATACATTTTATTATTGTTGTCACTTGTTTTATTTATATATAAGCATACATGAGATGCCTACCTAAGCATACATAATCAAGTATGTTGTTGGTATTATTGTTTTAAACAATTATTTTTAGATTGATTAAAAATAAGAGAAATAAAAGCCTATATTGACCTTCACTTATTCCTTTTCCAATGCTCTTCTCTCTGTTTATATAAATCTGAGTTTCTGAAGCTGTTTCCTTCTCTCCAAAGAATGCCTTTGACATATCTTGCAAGGCAGGTCTACTGGCAAACCCAAAGCCAAAAGGTCAACATAAACACTTATTTAGGATGGTGACTTCTATAAAATCCCTACAAACAGAAAAAAACTGTACTTAGGCTCATGGAAAACTCTAAAAGTGAGTTCATAGAAATAAAAAACCGAAGGATACATGAGAAAGTTCAAGGCAAGAAAGGAAGCCAAAGGATGTAGAGGTAAATGAACCTTCTGAAAGACACTTTAGAGATATCATATTTTAAATGTTTGAACACTTTAGGATAAGAAAAGATTCCATAAAATAAGCACGTAATATCATGAAACTTCAAGAACTAATAGATTAGAAAAGAAAGAACAAGTAGGACTCCTGGAAAGTATATATACATCAGCTAAAGCAATGACCACTTCCGAGTGTGGTCAGGGTCCTCCAGGTGAGGAGGAGAGGAGACCTTTGGGCAGCAGTGCCCAGGCAGGTTCCTGTGTGACCTCACCTGAGCCTTGCAACCTGACAATTAAGACTCCATAGCTGCTTTAGGGCTACAGTTAATGGGGAAAGAAGGCAGGGTGGTCCATTATAATTAAAGGATTCTTAAAACCAAAATGGTAACTCTTTCTATGAATAGATTCTTCCTTTACTTGATACCAGTGTTGCTTAATGCCTGAAATTAGATTATGGTAACATCCTATAAATATAATTTATCTTAAATGTACTAAAGCCCATAGAACTAAATAGTTTAAATGAATGATGTTCATGATGTGTAAATTATATCTCAGTAATGCTGTTTTAAAAGGGTCTATGTTCTAACTTTGCCCTTTTGCACTATAAAGATAAGGGGACTGTATACAGGGGAAATTTCTTAGGATCTTAAGAAAATTTGTTGTGATAACATAAAAATGTAACTTTATTTTTTAAATTATGTTGCTCTTCAATGATATTGTAAAAGCAATCCTAGGAACAGATCTTTGCAGTTTTATTAGTAGCCAGTAAATTATAATTTCTTGTAGCTTTCTGAAAGTTTCTGAAATACTTTGCACAGTAAATGCTCCTTGTGTGATGAGAATTTTGTGACTTGCCACAGTGATTTCCCCTTTATTATCGAATGAAACACATGCCTTCCCAAGAGGCTCCTTGTTTTTCCTTCTTTTCCAACCTGGTGAGTTGCTCTATTTGGCTTATTGTTTCTGTTAATTTAACACAACACATTTTCAGAATCTTCATTTTTAAAATATCAATGTATGATGTGGTTTATTTGAAACTGCTTTGAGGTATAACAATTCTAGTTTTCTGATACTAACTAGGAATTCATCACTACCACACAAAATTCTGAAATAGTGTGAGTTCCCATTAACATGTCTTTAAAAGACAATGTGTTTTCTATTTTATTTCTCCCTCTTTTTGCACATGCCAACATTTATTAAATTTCCAAACACACTCATAGCCTGAACCATCTCTAGCCTTCATATCGGTGGAGGTGTTTAGGCGTTGAACAGGCTGCTGCTCACCAGAAATGAAGGGAAGGAGGGCCACTGTGGGGCAGAGAGGCAGACACGTCTCCCCACTGGAGCCCTCAATACTGCCTGGGAGAGACTCACAGTCCAGTGGGGTTCGAGAAACCCCCACGGAGACAGGAATACTCTGACATCCTGCATGGGAAGACTCAGAATCACTGGTATAGACTGAAATTCCTTTCCTTGTGCAGGTGATCATTACATGTATGCATTCATGATGCACTGATAGTGAAAACTTGATGTATATTCACATTTTGAGCAATTAATTATGAAAGTTCTTTTAGAGACAATTAAACTAATTTAGCCCACTCTTTGTCCCTATAAGCACCCTTAGAACTTTTCCAGTGAACCCTTATGTTCTGCTTTAGGATAATTGTTTAATTATAAACTCATTGATAATATGAAGTTTCAATAATTTTACCAAGAAAAATTGCTTAAGATTGCACAAAACTACACTATTTTATTTGTTGTATTACTTACTAAAATGATAAAGACAAAATGCCTTCCAATGTGGGAGGCATTTGGGCTGCAGGATCTAATTCAGGTCCAGGTGCACTTACACTACAAGTTCATAACACGGTGAGTGTCCATGTGGGCATGACTTTCATGTGTACTATACATGCTTCTGAATAGCTTAGTGTGCTGATGTCCAAACATTAAGAACGTGACACATTGCAAACCTGAAGTTTTCACACTTGGAACAAATGTAAATGAGTTTTCTTCTCATCTTTTTGAAAAGGAGCCTTTCATCATTACTGTCAGTTTTACTCGATGGTAGCTGTCCAGTGATTTATGACTTTTAGGATCTATTTTCTCATATTTGGATGGATCAAATGTAAAAACAAACTAATCTTATTACAGTGTACTTTTTAAAAAATTATAAATACAGTGTTGGGGTGGGTAAGAGATCAACCAAAGAACTTGTATGCATATAAGCATAATCATTGGACACAGACAATAGCGGGGTAAAGGCCTGGGCTGGGGAGCAGGCTGGGAGAGGTCAATGGGGGAAAGAGGGGGGCATATGTATTACTTTCAATAATATAGTGTACTTTTAATTGAATTTTAAATGTATTAAACATATTACATATTCATAATACTTTATATTATTTTATACTTCTTAAGACTGCCTGTCCCCAAATGTAAATGTTTGGAAGGTTATGCCTCAATCTAAATATTAGCAACAACAACAATGATGATAATTATAATAAACACCAAATTGTCTAGTCCTATATAATAAAACCCTAATATGCAAATTGACTGAATGGTGGAACAACCAGTTGCTATGACACGCACTGACCACCAGGGGGAAGACACTCAATGCCTCCAAGGCAGCCCTAAGGACCCCTCGGGGGATGGCCACCTGCAGGCTTAGGCCCACTCCCCTAAGCTGGCAGGCTGACATCCCCTGAGGGGTCCCGGACTGTGAGAGGGTGCAGGCCAGGCTGAGGACCTCCCCTCCCCCCCAGTGCACAAATGTCATGCACCAGGCCTCTATTATAAATAATTTGTATTGTCTCCTGTATTCTATCAGAATGATAAATTGATCCAATACTTAGGTTAATTCAACCTTTTGCAGCCTTTTAGGAAGTGGAGGCGGCAGAGAGTGTGGAGTTGGGAAGACTGGGGTGTGGAGACTGCTCCTGCATTTTCAGGCCATGTGAGTTGCCTGACATCTAAACCTTTAGGTGTGATTTTTTTCTACTTTAAAAAATATTAGTAATAATATCATCATGCCTGGTTGTTGTAAAGATTAAATTAGAAAAATAATGGAATATATATATATATATATATATATATATATATATATGTATTTCCATTCTCCCTTGCCTCTCCCTCACCTCTCCCTCTCCTCTCCCTCTCCTCTTCCTCTCCTCTTTAAGATAACATTAAATTTTTTCCTTCTTTTACCCCTGCCTTTCCTCAAAGCACTCTGATTCTCAAAATAATAATAATAAATATTAAGTAATAATAATCATCAGTCATCATCATCATCAAAAGTACATGAGGTCAATCAAAGAGAACATCTCTCTGTAAGTACCTTTATTTCTATAGATGACGTGATCTGAGCCCTTAGCCCACTCATTGAAGATACAGCTGAATGGAGCTAATTATAGTTCACTGATAAGTACTTCACTTTATTTGAATTAAAAGATTATGAGGGGTCAGTGAGAGTTCTTCACAGACCTTTGAAAGAATGTTCACTAGGTCTCAGAAGAGAGGTTGCTTAATCTAGTTGTGGGGTTGGAAGATGAAGAAGCACATTATGTTAGTGACAGAGACTAAACCATTTCAGGTATAATTTATTAGAGATGTAATGATGAAGGTGACTTCATCATTTAGGGAGTGAGGTTACGTGGAGGCAGACAGGGCATCCATAGGAGTTGCTAAGGGTGAGTTTCCATAGCCATTGCAAAATACCCTATTTTTCCATGTATAAGATGCTATTTTTTTCTAAAATCGTTAGACTGAAAATTGAGGGGCATCTTATACATGGAAGTCAGCCGAGGAAGGAGCAGCATGGGTGTGTAGCTGCCCATACTTTGCCAAACAGGCTTCCTCCAATCACGAACCTTATTGTTACTGATGTCAGCTGATGCCTTAGTAATTGGAGATGGAGGTGGAGAATGCACAGAGAGTTCTGAGCCCCAAAAGATATCAAAAAAATAAAAAGATAAGTATCTGCAAGTGATTGTCTTACTCTGCAAAATTCAAAGTGAATGTAATCAGCTGTGCAAAAGAGCATGGCAATAGAGCTGCAGAGAGACAATTTGGACCTCCTCCCACTGAGTGTATGATCAGACAGTGGAGAAAACAGGAAGAACAACTCCTTAAGATGCAAAAAAAGAAGAAGGCCTTAAGAGGAAAACCAGAAAAATGTTTAAAATATTGATTTCTTAATTTTGGGTTGGAAAAGTGGGGGGCGTCTTATACATGGGGGTGTCTTATACACGAAAAAATACGACATATGTTGTCTTTTGTATGTTGCACCAATCTGTAATTGTTATGAATGTACAGCTAAAATTAAGTAAGACATCTTCTTGTGGTGCATAAATTCCATGTACATCGCTGGAGGCTACCTCTGTGCAGTTTTTCTCAAATCTCAAAAGCTGCCCTGCTCATTCAGACTCCTGGTGGTGCATGCCCACGTTCCAGACATTTTCATGCACATGGAAGTCTGATGGATCTGTCTCTGTTGGCTCTTCACAAGTCATCAGCAGTAGAATGAAGGCATATTCCCCCGGGGGCACCAAAATTCATTATATTTGGGAAAGGAGCCCCGGGAAGCAGTTGTCATTCACCTGCTTGAAAGTCAGGCTTTCTAATGGATGTTGGAAGTGGTCCCTGCTCATGTGCTTGAAGTCATATCTCAGAGCCCGGACCCGGCTATAATAGTTGTACTGTCCTTTGGCGGAGGCTGAGAACCAGAGCTCCCTGTAAGTGAATTTAGAAGACTTCCTGTTTCTGTTTAGCAAATCACTGTGGTTAAATGGGGATTAAATCCGTGTGCTCAGCATCCTGGAACATTTAACCTGATGGTGAACTGAGGGGGTGCTGGCACTGGTCCCCTGACCTCGGAAACAAGAAAGATTCTGTGAGCGATGTATTTCACAATACAGTCAGGAGGGCAACTGAAAAGTGCTTGCCTGGGCATTTGTCTAGATCTCTGACTCTAAACTGAGTAAAGAACAAAGCAGCTTTGTATCTTCGGGGATTGCCAGCTAAGGAAGGAAGGGACTCGGTCTCCAGGGTCCTCCTCAGGAGCCTATCCACTGCCCACCCAGACCCACACTGCCTCTTCCCACACTCCAGGGTCCTTGCCTCTCAGCTCGCCACCCTCCCCCATTTTCTCTGGCTCTATTTCAATAGTTTAACGAAGCGATTGTTTTGATATGGATTGGTATAGAACACCGAACTCTTGTTCAATGAATGCTCAAGGCTTTCCTCTAGGGAGAATATATCAGTAAGAAACTAGTGTAAAATTAACCTGGGAGAGAAATCATATTATTCTTCAATCATGATTCACCATCATTCTTCAATTTTAAAAGATAATATAATTTTCATGAAGAGTTTAGCATTTTATTAAAGAACACTAAAGGTATCACTTGTTATCGGCAAAGTATGGGGCTATACTGGCACCTGTCACTTTTGTCTGCTCTTGTAACTTACTTGCATTTGTATTCTTTCAATTCTCTTCTCATCCACTTGCAAAGAATTCATTCAGACATTGGAGATCAGCCCCTGCTAATTGGAAAACTTGCATAAAAACGAATTTCACTGAGGTCTGAGTGATGTTGGTTAAACACGAAACAGAGAGATGCATAGTCTGTGTATATGCAACTCCCTCCTGGCTCTTCCTAATAACAGGCACCTTCTTAATTCTCTCTGAAAGTACCTCCTCAAGTGGCTGTGGATGTGTGCACTGTTATTACTGCCACCAGAAGTTCAGTTTCATCCCCAAATACTCCAAATTATGCTTTTTATCAGTAAGAAAACTTTGCCATCTGATTATACCACGTAAATATTTTCAAGTGCATTGTGCTATTTTAACAATAAAAAAGAGTGTCTTCCAGCCTATTTTTTGAGAAAAGAAATTACAGGCATAATATGTAGCTATGACATGATTGTAGGCAAAGAGATGATGAACCAGCCGGTATCAAGCTGTTTCCATGACAAACCACTTGAGGATGCCCTCGCCCCTCCTGAATCACCGCCTTTTACAAACAAAGCATTTTATAAGTCACTGTGATGCAGCACCTAATGAAATGTTCTCAGACAAATCGTGACTGCCGTGAGGACGTACATGACAGCTTGAAATATTAATCCAAAGTGCTCAGTCATGGTGAGTGATTAGAAAAGACGGATGTGAGGTTATTGAACATTTTTTTATGAAACACGTGATGAATAGAGAAATATCTTAGATCATTTCTTATCACTAAAAACCAATTTATAATGACACATATTGATTATATCCTGCAGAAACCTCTATCTGACTGACTGTTGCAATCTGCAATGCACTGGCATTCGCCAGTTGGTGAGTTTAATCTTAAGGAACAGCATACTCAGAGTCTCTGTGATTTGGGGGAACTGTTTTAGAAACAAAGTGAGGATGATTTATATAATAATTGATTTTTTTAATAGAGAGTAAGGGAGAGAGATAGAGAGTTAGAAACATTGATGAGAGAGAAACATCGATCAGCTGCCTCCTGCACACCCCTTACTGGGGATGTGCCCGCAACCAAGGTACATGCCCTTGACCGGAATCGAACCTGGGACCCTTCAGTCGCAGGCCAATGCTCTATCCACTGAGCCAAACCAGTTAGGGTGAATTGGGGATGATTTTTAAAATTTGTCCTGTACTCTCTGCTTAGAAAAATCACTTGATTTTATGACTTTACCTGTAGGTGCCTATTTCAGAAAAGCTATGGTGAACAGATCATTTTCTAGAAGTGGAGATAATTTGTTAGAATAAAGTCCCCTGTGCCCAGGATGTCTGATGAAGGTCAGAGGTCTGCTAGGTGCGACTGAGGATTGGTTAGCCAGGTGGGGATTTGTGAGAACAGCCATACTGGGGTATTCTAAGGCCAAACCTTCCAAGGCCAGAATGATGTGTGCTGATTTTACTTTGAGAAGGCTCTTTAGTATGAGTACCATCTCCATTGATTTTTCTGTCATCATGATATTAGCGCACAGAAGACCTGCTGGAACACACATCTAGAGGAAGTTCTGTGACAGGAGGAGGTGGCAGGATGCGCAGAAACCTGGAGGAAGATGCCAGTTCAGCGCAAGGAAGACAGGAGCCAACCGGCCTCTCTCCCAGGTGGGTCCAGAATCAGCATGAGGCCAAGCTGAGCATGGGGTCAGTGATCACATCCTGCCATTTCTCACTGGTGTGGAGACACTGAGGTTCACTCTGTGCAACTGATTTTCTCCCAGGAGGACCGTGGTTGACTCACCAGTGTCTCCAATCTCGCTCTCATTCAAACAGGCGCTGGCAAATATTGTTGACTTGAATTCCACTGAAGGAAGCTCTCTGCGCTCCTGGGGAATTTGCCAGAAATGAGAGAGGAGACAAAGAAAGTGAGGAAGGGGGGCCTCTGAGGTTGGGCTGTGGAGGGAAGGGTTTGGAAGGTTAGGAAGGTAAACAGGACCTGAAGGAAGGCTTATCACTCGCCCCGTCCTGTACCTGTCCTTCTCTCTGGGCCTGGGAGGATCTCTGCAGCAAAAAGCAGGCTCCGGTCTGAGCTTTTCAACAGGCCCTGGATTCTTCCTGACCGGCCATCGGCGTGCTTCTGTTTCTAAAGCACTTACAACACTCACCCATTTCTCGAGAATCAATTTATTTTTTTCTATGGAAACAAGCATATTTTAACTCTCCTTACAGAAGTTGCTAGAACTTCATTTTAAGAACAGTTTATTTACCTAAATACATGGGGTGGGTAGCTATTCAGTTTCCTCTGAAATAACTGACGTTTTTACATGCACAGAAGTGAGGGAGACCTCTTGAGATGAATAATTGCTCTCGATCCCTGTCACTTGTCACCGATGTGGAGCAGGAAGCAGATGGAAGAGTCAAGCAGAAATGGCTCAGAAATGACTCAGAGGCCTGCATCTCCAGGCAGCCACCTGCGGGAGCTGCCTTCGGTTAATGAGGGAGGCTCAGGCAATGCCTTCTCATACAACTTCTGCATTTAGCTTCATGCAGAAGGTGTGAATTTACAGCCACAGCTCAGGTGTGCACAGAGTGTGGGAGATGGAAACCCACCCGCTACGGCCATCAGCCTGCTTCCTGAGATGGTAGAACTTTTCTCTCTATTGAAACCGAGAAGCTCAATTCTCGGCGTGCAGAAGAGAATAGACACTGCCACAAAATAAAGCTTCCTGAGTTCTGGCTGAGATCTCAATTTTCAAAGGCCTACACAATTAGTAATGGCTTCATTTTTTTTATTGTTGATAATATTACAAATGCCGCTCCTTTCCCCCACTTTCTCCCCCTCCGCCCAGCCCCTGCCACACCAAGGCCTTCACCTCACTGTGGTCTGTGTCTGAGGAAGGATCTTGGGGCCTTTGTTTGGGACGGCATGGATGGACTTTGAGAATATTATGCCAAGTGAAATAAGCCAGTCAGAGATGATTTCACTCTTATGTGGAATCTAATGACCATAATAAACTGATGAACAAAATAGGTCCAGAGGCATGGAGACATTGAACAGACTGACAGATCTCAGAGGGGAGGGTAACTGCTTCATTTTTGGTGAAGGAGAGGTGAGCAACACGACACACGCCATTCACGTCCAAGCCCCATTGGAAAGCCATGACATCAGGTGAGGACCGTCAGCCATGCTTGTGGGAGCAATGACCTGGAAAGTTATTTCACCAAGTAATGTCTGGCCTTGATGCACACCAGTGCCGTCCGTTTTAGAGTGAACTTTAATGCAGGCCAAGGGTATTTCTAAATGTTATTTGAAAAATACATGAAAAGATTTGAGTAACATTCCCAGCATTTTGAAGAAATTGGAAATTAAGTATCTGAGTTCTCCGATTTTCCATTGGCTGTCTATGTGACTTAATAGCAATAAGTAGTGCCTTAGCTATTGACAATATAATAAAATCTCATTGTTAATAGAGAAAAACACAGGTCTGATCTTTTTCATTGAGATCACAAGTCACTGGAATTCTAGGCAGATCTAACTCTGCTTCTTATAATGCATTTGCCACCTGTGGGCTTAACCTGCAGCACTAATGCTAATGAACATTCTCAGCAAAGGACTAATCAAATGTCAGAATGCTAATGGTTCTGTGACATGGTTTTCAGTCCCTAATGTGCATTACTTTGGGAGAAGATGACAGAGCGAACAGAAATGCTGAAACATTCCTCTCCTCAATTGCTGATTAAAGTCCTTGGAAACCGTCAGAAGAAAATAATACATTTCTTAACTACAGAAAAATGCAAGGAAATTAAAGTTCTTCAAATTCTCAGAAATTGCACACTCAAGTAGATTAAGAAGGAAGCCCTCCCCTAACAGAAAATGACTAGTTTTCAGAGTTCGTGGAGGAAATGAGGTGTTTCTTAGGTCTTGTCCACTCCTGGGCACTTTCAATTTTAGATTCATTTGTGACAAATCTCTCTATTCTTTGTGACCCACAGGTCTTTGCTGAGTGGGGTTGTATTGGGGCCAGATTACCCTCATGTCCCCACTCATCCTTCCCACAGGGCTGGGCAGGAGCCTGTTTTCACTTGCAGGGTTGGTGTGTAAGCCCTGGTGGTTCCCCACCCAGGTCACCTGCAGTCCATAGAGGGGGGAGGAGGGAGGACAGGGAGGGATAGTGAGAGAAAGAGAGCTAGTTCTGTGGAGTCTAAGGGAAAATCCCTCTGGAATAGATTTCCTACAGGAAATACAATATGAGGTGGGGGTTAAGATGGGACATGAGGTTGCTATACATATTATATCACTTAATCTTATCAATGAGCTTGGGAAGTAAGAGCTTCAAAAATTTGATTTGCCTGATATCATAATGGAGAGAGACCATCCTAGATGGGAAGAGATGTTACTGAAATAGAAAACAAGGTAACCAAATTCAGTGTGTCCATTTGGGATGCATTGCGTAGCAAATTTGAAAGGCGAGCATACTTTATTATTAGAATACAATAATGCTTATTGCATTGGCAAATTAAAGGGAAATGATTATATGTATAGGTAGTGAAAAGCATAAAATGTAATTCAGCAGCCATGTCTAATAAAAACTCTAAGTAAAATAGGAGTAGAAGAAACTTGCCTAAGTTGGGTAAAACCTAGGAAAAGTCAATAAAACTAAACCTGCAGGTCTCAGCCTGGGCTGCTCCTTAGACCAACGATATATTTAGGACTCCCACAGGCCACCCCACAGGGCAAGTACATGAGAGTCTGTGGAGGTAGCATCTGGGCATCAGTGTTATTTCAAAGCTCCCCAGGTGATTGCATTTGAGAAGCACAAAACCAAATGTGGAAATTCTAAGGTAAAACCAGGATCATTTCAATTGAGGTGTAAGGGCCAACCCCAGGTGCCCATGTTCTCCAAGGTGATTCTGTGTAGGACTCGCTTATGACACTTGTTAGGTACACAGCCCAGGCTTTGCCCCAGGACAAGCCTCTTCCTGTTCTTTTTGGGATGTGACCCAGTCTCTGGAGGTTTAGAGCCACTCACCTGGTTCTCCTTCAAGGTTCTCTGGAGCATTGTTGAAGACACCCACCATGAGGGATCTGGCCCCAGGTGAAGGGATGAACTTGGGTCTGGGCTCAGAATTTAGGAAGGCACTATACAGGTGAGTGCAGCTCTCCCTCCCCTCCAGGAGTGGGGTGGCTGGGAGATGTAGGACATGACTTGTTTCAACACCATGGTAGAAGAGAGGAACCGTCTCCAGGCTGAGTGATGAAGGGGGGGTGAGTCTGGCAGGTGGGGGTCCTGCTGCCCCTGTCCTCCACTTTGAGTTGACTGCCACTTGCATGCCAAACTCTAGGGGTTCTCTGCCCCCATCTCAAACTGAACTGGAACTAGACAGTCCTCGTCCTTCACTCAGAGCCCCAGCTGGTGATCCCACCCTAGACAGTCACAGTGCACTGTGCTAGACACATGATAGTCTAAAGTGCATGATGCTTGGGACTCTAACAATAATAATGACATTAATAATACAAACAGTATGGAGTAATGGATTTCTATTTTAAGTGCACACTTTATATTGTGTTACATTATCTCCAGAGACGATTAGCTGCAGAATGTGTGTTCAGAAATTCCATGAGCCATTCTCTTCTCCTCTGGGTTTCAATGATGAAAAGTAATATGGATGGGCTATGTGAGTGAAGCTGGCATGTACGGCTTAGTTTCTCCTTCGCCTATAAAACACATAAATTGTCTTTACCTGTGATAAGACAAGATTTTTTTCTTTTCTTTTTAAATTTGAGAATGTTCAATTCAGTTGTCAGAAGCAACCAGCCTGTCAGGATTTCTATTATTCTGCCCTCAGTTCAAATTCTCTTCATATTAAAGTTGACATGTGTGAACAAGCCCTTTGTAACTGTATAAGAAACCCATGTAGATTTCAAATGTCCTTAGTGCTTGTGAAGAATTGGGAGACAGCCCTGAGCTGTCTGTGGAGTGGGGGACTCTAATCTACAAAGAATGCAAAGGGAGGCCGTGGGAAACCTCCCCTTGGCTGACTTTCCCAGGGTGGTTTTGAGGGGCTCCTGAGAGTCTCACATACATTATCGCCCTCATTCACCCTTGAAGTGCCTACTAGATCCCAGAAAATGTTCATGAATATGATTATATTCAGGCCTCTGCTACTCCCCATTGGTAAATCCGTGGCCTCAGTCCAGCCACCATGATGCAGTTGCCCAGGTGAAGAGTGTAGAGACAGAACCTGCAGGTGCAGCCTCCCATCATGGCAAGGAGAAACCCACCATCTGGATCGCACAGCAAGATGTGCATTTGTGAAGAATTTTTTTTGAGAGGCATAAAGCATTAATTATATCTAAGAAAGGAACTCCCCAGGCAAGGTGGCTTCCAGGGCAGTCATCTTCTCCATGAAGAATCTCCCATGTTTGTGTGTAAAGAATGTCAGAGCGTTAGTGGAGCTGTCCACGCAGCACCAGTGCTGATCTGGCCACTGTTGGCATTTGGATCGTCTGCTGGCAGCAATGTCCCCGCGGTAAGGTGATGTTGACAGAAACAGTGAGTGACAGAAGCTAGAGCAAATTTCCTGTTCCTCAGCCCTTTTTCTCTTTCTCTCACTGGCACGTGACTATAATATCTGTGTTGTTTCAAAACGCGTTTACTCATTCAGTTATTTACACTGAAAGGAATGGCGTGGGTGGGGCTTCCCTGAAGCTCACGGAGGATTCTGACCAGGGCGCTCACAGCACGCTCATCTGCTCTCTGGCTAGACTTACCGAGTAGCCTTTATCTATAATAAATATGACATTTTGCTCCCATGCATCTTCATTTTGTCTTATTGTTCGCTTCTCTGAGAACCATCTACTGGGAAATTGCAATATACAGTAACCATGTGTAAGATTATTATCCATCGGCCCATTTCTCATGGTGGCATTTTGAATATAAAGGTTAACTTACATCCACATTTTAAATTATTATACTTTTGAAAGGAAATAATATTTTTCTCTTCTAGATAATTGCATGGAGTTGTCATCTAGTCTGAAAAAGTTTTAGAAGAGATATTTGTAAAATCAAAGCATGGTAGCATTTTATTAGAAATTTCTACTTCCACTGAGAAAATCTCATTTCCATGTCAAATAAAATCAACAAAGATTTATTGGCACCTTCTCCATGCCTTTATCATATATAATATATTGTAGTTATTATGAGAATTCAAGAAAAGCCCTGCTGAGAAAAAGCTTAGGATCAATTCTAAGAAACAGATACAAATACATTAGTAAAATAACAAAGTCCCTCAACACACAGTTTGGACTCACTGTTAGACTCATTACTTTGACATTGCTGCTGCTGCAGTTTGAATAGAGTGGTTCTGGGAGATTGTAGGAAGGAAGGAGGGTTTGACCTAGACCAGTGATGGCGAACCTTTTGAGCTCGGCATGTCAGCATTTTGAAAAACCCTAACTTAACTCTAATGCCGTGTCACATATAGAAATTTTTTTATATTTGCAACCATAGTAAAATAAAGACTTATATTTTTGATATTTATTTTATATATTTAAATGCCATTTAACAAAGAAAAATCAACCAAAAAAAATGAGTTCGTGTGTCACCTCTGACACGCATGTCATAGGTTCGCCATCACTGACCTAGACTTTGAGAGACAGAGAGTTTAAGGAAACAGAGAAAAGGCAGAAGAGCACCTGAGGCAGTTATACATGGGTGCAGATGAGAACGATCATGGTGCACTTATGAAATTAAACCACGTTGGGATCAGGCCAGATGCATGTAGATCAAGTAAGGGACAGAAGATGGTCTCATTTGCTTGCTTGTCTAAAGAACTGAAAAAAAGGTGTGAAAATTTGGACAAACCATGCCCCAAACTCAATATAATGACTTTATGGGCTAGATCTGACATTGATTAGACATGTGGCTAACCAGTGGCTGAGACAAAATTTTAGTCTCCATGCCACTTAATGATTGTCAGACCCAATGAGACAACCAAAGTCAAAACAATGCCCGGGGCAGACACGTGATAGTTTGCATATAATAATACCTATCTACCTTTCTCCACCCTCCTGCTCCACACACATGACAGTGAAATGAGACAACGCCCATAGAAGATGCTTCAAACATGAAAAAGAACTAGCACACATGTGAAATATTGATCATACAGAAGCTGAGACGTCAATAATATTTAATTAGAGGGATTTCATGTTCAAATCAGTGCTGGGTGAATATGAGTAGATTCATTTGGAAAGACAGAAAAGAGACAGCAAGCTATTACAATCTTCAGTTATGCATAACAGAACAGGAATATCTTTTTCAGTCTGACAATGTATGCTCACAAGTGCAAAATGTGTAATTGTAAGATTCAAAGGTGTGGAAATGAAGTTAGATGGGTAAGATATGAGCATTGGGGAGGTGTAAGAACAGTCTGGAAGACTTCTTATGACAGGTTTACACATTTTGGCGTGCATGCAAAATGAAAAGTAACATTAACAGGAGCTGGCAGGTCTGCTGTGACTCCAACAATAGCACACTTCTAATGGGGAGAATCTGAAATAATTTCTCCAACATGGAGATTTATAAAACACTTTTGTAGAAATTTATTTTTGTGGAATTCAAAGGTGGGTGGGCTTCTGCATTAATTTCTTCCTTTGCACTTTAGTAGCATGAAATTGAACTTGCCAGACTCCTCAGGTCACGATTCTATTATTTTCGCTCAAAGACCCTCATCTCCTTTGTCCTCTCGTCCACAGTTGGAGACATCATCATTCAGGTGGACCAGCTTCTCCATTGTGACTGCAGGGACAGACTTCACTGTGTTTCAGTTTCCGTGGAAAAATGTTTCAGTGTATCATTTTTTAAATAGCCAACTAAAGGGGATGGGGGTAGGATGAGGAGGGTAAAGGGGGTTAAATACATGGTGATGGAGACTAGTCCTCAGGGGTAAGCATGCAGTGGAGTATGCAGATGTTGTATTATAAAGTTGTGCGCCTGAAATTTATATGTTACTAACCAATGTTACCCCAATACATTAAAAACTTGAAAAAAAATGAAATGAATTTTGTTTCTCATAGAATCTCTTTCAAATGTCCTCTGGCCTGGCTGGTGTGGCTCAGTGGTTGAGCATCGACTTATAAACCAGGAGGTTACGGTTTGATTCCAGGTCAGGGCACAAGCTTGGGTTGCAGGCTCGATCCCCAGTGTGGGGCATGTAGGAGGCAGCCGATCATTGATTCTCTCTCATCATTGATGTTTCTCTCTCTCTCTCCCTCCCTCTCCCTTCTCTGAAATAAGTAAAAAATATAAAAAATACTTAAAAAAAAACACAAATGTTTTCTGTTCATCTCTTACTCTGATTGCTTTTTGTTATTTTTGCTACAACTCTCCTTATGAGTAATTGCTGGTTTTTTTTCTACTAATGGACTTTTGAGTGAGGAGTTGCACACTGTTGTCCACAAACCAGGTGAGAGCGTTCAAGTCCCAATGGCCAGCAATCCAGTGGTTGTTGGATCCTCACGTTTAGGTTTTTAGGCAGAGATCTGCGGACCACAGCCCGGAGCCACCCTGAAATGCAAGCACACCTCTTCATTTGCTCTGCTGTTAGCCGGCATGCACAGCCCCGGGCTTGTAGGGGAACCACAGGCCAAGAGTGAGGAGCATCTCATCTGTGAAAGGGCAGGTCTGGGAGGCTGGTCCAGTGCTTCTCCCAGCGATGCTCTGCCCAGGGTATCATCTTGGCTTTGGTTGTTGGGATTTTCTCATTGGCCAATCCCATCAGTTGATACTGCTCATTCCCAGTAGTAATATCACTTCACATTCCTTTATGCATTTTCATGCATATTTCACTGGTAAGGTAGGAAAAGATGAATCACTAAAAATTAATTCTGACACAACTCAAAAGTTCCTATATTGATTTAAAATGTTGATTTAAATTATATTATCTAAAACAAATCTTCAAATAGTCTCCTAATTTAATGATAGTTCCACTTGTTGCTGTCCTATCTACCTATTTAGATATGTGTACTTATCAATATCTCTCTATTTATATAAAAAGAGACTTTTTCTTTGGTGTACCAACTAGTAAGATGTATTTTCCAGTCACTTATGCTGTTCTCACACCCTCACTGTATCAGACGTGTGAGAAGGCTCGGTGAAGCCATGAAGAAGTGGGTGGGAAGAGGCCTGTGCAGGTCCTTTATCCCAGGTCCACCCTGCCCCCTGCTGCTCCCTCCTGGAATATTTCCCTCTGTCCTGGGGCTGCAGGGAGAAGACACCCAAGAAGAGGCCTCCTTGAACCTGAAATTTTCTTTTGTGATTTATCGTGACTCATTTTACTGAGAATTGTAGACTGAATGGGGATTTGAAGCTTAAAAAAACTTTTTATAAAGCAATATTGAAAATGACTTTGCTTTCTTTTGATTTTTTTCCTTTTTAGTTTAAAAAGTTGTACAGGCATTGGCTACAGGAAGTGATATGAAGGCATCACTGAGAACAAAGAGTTTGGAAACTGACCCACCTGCCTGGTGTGATCCGTTGTCCCATCAATGAAATTTAGAGAAGATGCACCGTGCTCCAAGCTTGCATCCCTTCTGTAAGATAGAGACGATGACAAAAACACTCACCTTGCAGGGTTTGTGTGAGGGTTCCATGGGGCAGGCATGTCAAGAGCCTGGACATAATCCATAGTCAATAAATGTTAGCAACTCTTTATTATTGGAGTGACCAAAACACAAACAGTTAATGCAGGTGTAGGTTCTGAAATGGTCCGGCTCCTGGCTGGAGTTTCTCACGGTGCCACCTGAAGCATGTCACACAAGAAAGACATAAGGTATACAAATAAGTAGCATGCTATTGGCATAAAACAGCGATTCAAAAAAAAAAAAACAAAACAAAAACACCCAGTGTATTTTTATTATTTAAAACAAAAATGAGAAAAATCTACTTGCTCAGCCTCTTCCTGCCTAAGTGTGACCTCCACATTATGGCTGGATATTAGAATAAGTCTTCTAGGAATAGCTCATGATGTTTTTCCTCTGAAAAGATAACAACAGGAATGGGCAAGGAGGAGGCCAAGTCCAAATTGATTTACCCTAAAATACCACAGCACCAGGATATTATAAAGAGAAGCCTCAGGTAATGAATGGCTTTGAGTAATTGCCATGCTCCATGGAAGGTTGCCACGGCATCGGGCAGGGTAAAGAGCAACTGACCTAGAGAGTGACCACGTCTGCAGAAGACAGATCCTGACTGTCATGGTCTGGCTAGGTGACCTCTGACCAGCTAAGTGGCCTCTCTGAGATTCTTCATAAGTAAATTGGAAGTAATAGTGTTTACATCCATTCAACAGAGCATCAGGAGAACATTATGCAGTCGTTAAACTGATGTTTGTAAGAATGACTTTATTGCATTCAAAATGCCATTGGTATATTATAAGTGAAACAGAAGTACAGAAATATATATATTTAGATAATGTAATCCTCTATAATAATAAAAGCATAATATGCTATTTAGACTGGACAGCCGAACAACCTTCCGGATGTCATTCCAGATGTCCTTCCAGATGAAGCTGCAGCAGCTGGGGCCAAGGCAGAGGCAGTTAGGGGCGATCAGGCAGGCAGGTGAGCAGTTAGGGGCAATCAGGCAAGCAGGCAGAGTGGTTAGGGGTGATCAGACAGGCAGGAGAGTGGTTAGGGGTGGTCAGGCAGTCAGGTGAGTGGTTAGGAGCCATCAGGCAGGCAGGCAAGTGGTTGGGGCAATCAGGCAGGCAGGTGAGCAGTTAGGGGCATCAGGAAGGCAGGTGAGTGGTTAGGGGTGATGAGGCAGGCAGGAAGAGTGGTTAGGGGTGATCAGGAAGGCAGGCAGGTGAGTGGTTAGGAGCCAGTGGTCCCAGATTGTGCGAGGGATGTCTGACTGCTGGCTTAGGCCTGATACCTGGCATTGGGCCTAAACTGGCAGTTGGACATCCCTCAAGGGGATTGCGAGAGGGTGCAGGCAGGGCTGATGGACCCCCCTCCTGTGCACCAATTTTGTGCACCGGGCCTCTAGTATATAATAAAAGGCTAATATGCAAATCAACCTAACTGTGGAACGAGTGGTCGCTATGATGCGCACTGACCACCAGGAGGCAGACACTCAATGCAGGAGTGCCTCCTGGTGGTCAGTGCGCTCCCACAGGGGGAGTGCCGCTCAGTCAGAAGCCAGGCTCACAGCTGGCGAACACAGCGGCAGTGGTGGAAGCCTTTCCCGCCTCAGCTGCAGTGCTAAGGGCCTCTTAGGGGATGTCTGACTGCCAAGCGGACATCCCTCAGCCTGGGACCCCACCCCCCAGTGCACAAATGTCGTGCATGGGGCCTCTAGTTTTATAATAATAAGATTCCAACAAGGAAAATAAAGCAGAAATGAACTGTCATGGAATTATTAATACTTTTCTCTTCAATATTTTTATAAAGTATATTTTCAATGTTTTCCAATACAAAATGAATATTCTTAGGACCATTCAAGGAGGAATGACTTTGGAATCAGAAGTTCTATTTGAGGAACAATCTATACATCCTCAGTGTCAGGCAGCTTCCTTCTGGCAAAGCCAACACTTCCTCTTGGTTATGGCCCAGATAGTATATCATCCCTCATCCATACATATCAGCCCTCATCCATACATTACCAAACTTGAATGAGTGTGTAAAACATAATTCTGAGACCAACCAGCAGAGGATGCTGGCACAGGGGCTTTCCCTGATCCATCCCAGTGCAGTCAGCACAGGTCACCTTCCATTGACCTTCTGAAGAGTTAAGGGTCCGGGGTGGGTTCCCATTGCTTGAGACCTACTCTGCTTGGGGATGCCCCAGTTTTGTAACTATTGGGGTCTATTCTCATTTATTTTGACACTACATAATTCACTTTTGTTTTGCAGAACATCAGAGCAAATGGTATTTTTCAAGGCTCAAATTCAATACTGTCTGTTTAAACATCTTTCATGCCTGCCAAGGTTTACCAAATGTGTCATCTAAATAGACGCATATATCCCCATTACCTCCCACCATCCTCAGAGAAGGCAGCGCCTGCTGAGATCATTTGGGACAATTTTCAAATGTACAAATCCTGCGGAACATGGATGGGTGGCAATGTTTCCTTCCTCCACATTAGCTTTTTATCCATGAAGAAAGCACTCACTCCTCAAATACAGCACCAGAGACCACTGAACCCCTAAAACGGGGCTAGGCATCCTGAATTCGGGGGGCTAGTCCATGTGTGTGTACCGGCTCCAGGTGCATCATTGACGTGGACCCATATTATCTATTTTCTCACAGAACTGAGAACAAACTTCATTTCTGAACAAGGTCTGTGTGACTCAGATTATTGTCTTAATCACAGGCTCTTCAGCATGTTCCTGCAAATCTATCCTTTCAGAAAATGTACTTTCTAGATCTTTTCAAAAGAGTCAGTGCCTTGGAGCTCTATTTCACACGGTGTGTGCCGAACAAACCCATTTGTGCAGAGACAAAATAATTTTCTTGGTGGGGAGTTTCCTTTTATTTTCTCTTTCCACTCTTTCATATTGAGGATTGCCTGAAATAGAAACTTTTCATATTTAATTTGGGGATTGAGAAGGGGATGGGAGGTGGTGTAATGCGTTTTATTTTCCTGTCTCCTGCACACTGAACGTGGACCGGACACGTATCTTAATTTTGAAAGAACTATACATTTTTTGCTTCTTTATCTGTAAGTTTTTTCTTTCCCTTTAAAAAAGCATTAACGCTAAGCCAGGAAACTGATTTCTATAGGAACATATATATATATACTATTGTATAAGGAGGATCCAATGTGACAGGGGGAAAGTGCATCCGGGCAGAAAGAAGAACATAGTTGGCCCAGAGAAGGAAGCACAATGATGCAGCGGAGGCAAGGCAGGCAGACACCTTACCTCTGGGACACTTCCGGGAGGAAGGCCGTGGTCTTGTCTGCAGCCTCATCTCCCATATTTTATCGCTTCTGATCCCCAGACATGGCGGTATGACTGCACGCTCTCATGCTGCCCCTCCCACGTCTGTGCTCCTGACCCTCTGGGTCTTCCTCCGTGAACACGCTTCTCTGTAACTCAGCCCTCAGAGTTCTCTACTCATCTTTCTAAGCCCAGCTCCTATCCAAACCGCTCCCTCGTGCGGAATTAATGTTTCCTGCACCGACTACTACCGGGACTGTAGGGTAAGGCTTCTGGGACAGGCAAGGGGAGGCTTATCGGCCTGTCAGTCTCTGCACTTGGCTCCAGTACATTGAGCGGCAGGAAAGAACTGGAAAAGTGATCCTTCGCTGCCTGAGCCTCAGCACATGGTGTGGTCAGGAGCAGCTGTCACATTTACGTCTCAGCGAGTCACGTCCAGGGGCCTAGCGATTGCTCCGGCGTTGGCTTTTGGAAATGAACAAGAACACCCAAATGAGGACACTTGCAGAGGCCTTCAATCAGAGCTGGCTTGCTATCTTGGTTATGAAGATAAGGACATCAGGACACTGTGATGTCAAATACCTCACGTAAGGCCACATAGCTGCCAGGGACAAAGCTGAGACTGGTTCAGAAGTCCATCTGCTCCCAATATATGACCTTCACCTTCATTACATGTTCCAACTGGCTGTATTATCGAGGCTGGCATGTGTAAATGCTAAATTCATTTCCCTAAAGTGTGGACACCCAGTCTTATATGTGATAATGAAATTCATTATCACAACATGAAGCTATCAAGCAAAAATATTCTGTCGTGGGATAACTTCACACCTACTGACCCAGATAGACTATGGCTAGGGTCATTTAAGACTTGTTTGGAAAATGAAAGATTTAGAGGGAAGCACACAGGATTAGGGCAGATAAGACTGTTGCTTGACAGGAAGTTTCCCGTGAAGAACTTTAAAGTGGGGACCTGTTAGGTTAGGAATAGAAGAGGGAGGCAGTGCACACTGACCAGGGAGTTTGATTTTTTAAGTTTTATTGTGCAGTGTTTGAATAACAGGGTAGAAAGAAGCGGATGACACAACCTGTATGCCTGCCACCCATCTTTAATGTCAATATGTTGCCATTATTATTTCATTTACAAACTCCATTTTTTGAAACAAGATAGATGTTTACTTTTTTGTGAAACAAATTTTGTCAAATGGCTTCCAGGACTAGTATCAGCTTTATTGATGTCTCCATGTGTTGCAGAAACTAATACACTTTAATTATTTATGCAAAAGAATTCACCCCAGGGGCAGGCATCTCTTCATCCCAGAATTACTTTTCCCAGCATCCTTGCTGCCTAGAGTGGCCATGTGACTAAACCGGGTATGATTAAAGTGATGTGTGCCGTGTTTGTCTTGCCCCTAAAAGAAGCGGGCATGCATTCCCTTCATCCTTTTTTTCTACTTGTCGTGGCAAAATGTGATCCCTGCCAAGTTTATTGGCTGGATGACACAGATCCAATTCCTTGGTCTTTCTAATGAATTTTCTTCTCTTGTAAAATGGTGTTAGTTATAACCAAGTGATTGATAACTTTTAAAACTCAAATTTGGTAGCATGGAAAAATGCCTGGAAATAGCTGGTTCATATTAGGCAGTGGGTACTTTTGTTTTCTCCAAATTACTAGCAAATACTAGATAATAGACAAAAGCTACTTAAAATGTGGCATGAACATTGGAACAGTCCAAGTCAAATACCATGAAAAAAGTGCACATGCATTGAAAGAATGGAATTCCAAGTTGCAGCCATTCTTGAGGACTAAACACAGTGTCTAGTGCTCTTTCTAATTACAAAGAGTGTAACATGTGCAATAAATAAATATTGAAGGGACATCACTCCTTCTGAAAGTAAACAAAAAGTCATTTCAATTCATGTTTTTTTGGGTGTTTTCATGACAAATGAATATGACTATACAGCATTGTGTTCTAAATAGAACTGTAATGGCCTCTTATTTAAGTAAGGATAATGTGCCACGTGATTATCAATCTATTTGATCAGACACATTCTTTAAACTTATCTCCTTGTCTGTAGTCCTTAGCCACACAAAGTTTCTGAAGAAATACTGGAATAGATAGCCAAGATCCCATTAATACTCAATGGAAAAGAGAAAGAGTAATCCCATCTCAGCACTCCCTAAGCTCTAAGACATGCTATTACCTGGAGGACAAAGTGATAAATTCAATCAACTTTTCAATTACCACCCTTAAATAGCTGCATCATAAATAATCTCTAATCAGTGGCACTAGAAGTAACTTAAATGATATTTACAACCACAGAGGTGAGTTCATCTTTCAGAGAAGAGAAATGGGACATGTATATAATACTCTCTTCTAGATATTTTTATTTTTTTGGTTATTTGTTGGATGTTAATTTAAGAGTTTCACTTCCTAAAATTATTTTTATGACAATTTAGTAGCAGGTGCCTATATCAGCCTACAAAATCCCTCCACTATTAAAGACTATACTCTATATAATATTTGATCAACATTTGTTGTATCAACTATCATAAATTTAACCTTAAATATCATGATATTTTCTCAATAAATTATTAATGAAAGGGTTATTGACTTTTGCCCTATAATTTTCATGACACTGAACAAAAAGAGAACTGAAATTGCTCAACTGAATGATTGTTTAGAGTGAAATCCTCTTTTATTTACTAAACAAAATAAACACAAAGGCAAGAACTTGTATATATCAAGAAAACTTATTGGATAAGATGTGCTATTTGGAGGAATCATGTCCTATGGGTAGTGCACCTTACAGAATGCCATGAGTCCCACTGTTAAGGACATAGTAATGAAGGACAAGAAACACGCTGTAGAGATTACACTTTAAGGTACTTAAATGACTCAGTAAAAGATTCAGGTAGTGAGAAATGGGATAATACATTTGTAAGGGGAGAGGGTAACTTCAGACTGAGTGATTATGGAGCAGATATCTAAGCTGAGTCTTGAATGATAGGAAATAAGCAGCTTAGAGAAGATTGAGAGAGAGTGCTCCCAGGAAGTTCCTGAAATTGGACCAAACATGGATTGTTCACTGGGTAAAAAGAATGTCAAGGTGGCTGGAGAGCAGTGATTGAGAGAAAGAAAGGGTGACTCCAGGTGGCGGTGGAGGATTAAGCAGGGCTGCAGAAAGGAAGGTGATGAAGATGATGGCGGCTCTATATCCATGAACTTTGAGAAAGGCACCATGCTGGGTGTCTTGCAAATGTCAGATTGGTTTGTCTTCTTAACAGTCCTAGGGACAGATATGCTGAATCTTACAATACAGAAGCAAAAGAGTAAGTTAGAAAGGTTACATCAATTGCCCATTATTAGAAAAAAATATATATGTATTGCACATTTTTTAATACTCATCCAAGGATATTTTTTCCATTATTTTTAGAGTGGAAAAGAGAAAGACAGAGAGAAACATCAATGTGAGAGAAATACATTGATTAGTTGCCTCCTGTATGTGCCCCGACGAGGGCCCAGGCCAGGGAGAAGCCTGCAACCGAGGTACATGCCCTGACCAGAATTAGTCTGCAGGCTGATGCTCTATCCACTGAGCCAAACTGTCTAGGGCTAGAAAATGTATATCTTAAAGGTCCATACACACTAAATATTTTTATTTCAGGTGGTTTTAAGTGAGTCACAAAGTTTTCTTGAAGATGCAAGTTTCCCAGACATGAAATCCTAGGACTGGTTACTGGCCCAGGAAAAGTGTCTCACCCTCATGTGTACCTTCCCACTTTACCCTTCACTTTCTGTTCTTGGGGCCCAGCCATCTTTTTTTTTTATAATATATTTCATTGATTTTTTACAGAGAAGAAGGAGGAGGGATAGAGAGTTAGAAACATCGATGAGAGAGAAACATCGATCAGCTGCCTCCTGTACACTCCCTACTGGGGATGTGCCCGCAACCAAGGTACATGCGCTTGACCGGAATCAAACCTGGGACCCTTGAGTCCGAAGGCTGACGCTCTCTCCACTGAGCCAAACTGGTTAGGGCAGGGCCCAGCCATCTTACTGCTGATGCTACAATTGTCCTTAAGTTCTTTCAGAGACTAATCCAACTTCACTAAGAGAAAATCTGCAAGTGAAAACTATGCTATATAACATGCAGAAAACAATCTGGATGGGGAAAAAATTGAAATTTCTTACAAAAATCCAGTTTTAGATAATGCAAATAATAAGCATGCAGCACCCTACTCTGTAATTGAACACATTTTAAACATTTTTTCTTATCTCTTCGGCCTCAGTTATTTTGACTGAGATGCCCTGACATTGACGCTTGACCCTTCTGTCTGTGGCTCTGGGTGAGTAGAATGTTCTGAAGTTCAGTTTGCTGTCTGTTATAGGGAGTGAGTTGGTGTCATTGGCTCAAAAGGTGCTCTGAGACTTGTGTGAAACATTATAGGGTTCACCTTGGCCCAGGGTGACCTACTCAGGTCTTGGTTGAAAGCATTTCTTTCATGATTTGCAACAAAAAAATCTTCACGCTTACCTGCAAGGAGCTATTTCTAGTACAGGATCGTAGATATGGTTTTTCTCTTATTGCTTTTCCATAACCAGCAATTAAGATGTAGCGATTGATTAATTCACTAAACACTTTTCAATGGATGTCCTCTGTGTGAGCTGACATGATTGGTGCTGAGGGGTCTATAAAGAGAGATGAAAAATAGATGTTGGCCTCAGGAACATAGCGCTTCTCCAGCAGATGGGATTGGGCTTGGCCTCCCACAGGGGCCAGAAATGCTTCCTAGACTCGTTGTGAAATGTATTTTAACTTCTTAAAATTGCTGATACTCAGTTCTCTTAAATCTTGACATATCTCCCCAAAGGACATGAATAGATAAAGCAGGGCAATTGCCCCGATTATTACTAGGTTCTACTTCTGTCACTGGAGAAATGACTGTGGGTCACATTTCCAAGTGGCCAGCAAGTGTTCCTGGAACCTCACACATATAAAAAAGTGGTTCTGTTAACTTTCTCTCCAAAACCATTTAGTGTCAGTTTTCATGGGGCATGTTCTTCTTCATAAGAAGTACCCGTTTTCAATTACTTTCTCTAACAAGTTGGGTGGCTTGTACTGTGACTTAATGTTTATGCATATCTTATGGGACTCAGGTGTGTTTAATCTCCAAGCACAGGAGCTGGGGAGCATCTGTCTGCTCTGACAAACACCATCTCACACAGAAGGATCCATTTGGTGCCCAGGTATGGGCCAGAAGCACAGGGGCCAGTTTTGAAGAAGAATCGGTCACTGGAGCATCCCTTGTCTATGACATATTCCCCTCTCAGGTGCAAAGCAAGGTCTGAGGCATGGTGGTGGGTAGCTACCCATCCTTCAGGGGAAGTTGTGGAGATCTCAGCAGAGGTTAGCGCCACATCCTCATGGGGACACCAGGAGTCATCTCGTTCCCCCCCCCATAACTAGCAATTAAGTTGTAGTGATTGATTAATTCACTAAACACTTTTCAAAGGATGTCATCCCCATCCCATGTCATCCATCACAATTTCTATCAACTCTGCCCCCAAACATACTAACACCATTGACATGACTCCATCTCTTCTTTCTCCCACCCCAGTTCAAGGACCCCTCTCTATAGGTACAAACTCTCCTGGCCACTGCCTCTGTCATGCCCTGTGCAATCAGGTCTCCACTCAGCAACCAGACACCTTTTACAGCAAAACCCTGTCCTTTGTCCACTGAGAAATTCCCAGAGGCTCAAGCACTTTTCACCACTCTTCAAATAAAATCCAAGTGATGTAAAAGCTTTAGTGCCCCCTTTCTGACTTCAGCACGGACCACCCTCTGGGCTTTCTCCCAGGCACAGCCACCCTGACTTCCATTTTTCCTAAACACACCAAGTGCATGCCATGAGCAGTGATGCTCGTGTCCCTGCCCTAGGGATTTTCCTGGGATCTTCACCTCCTTCTGGCTTTGACATTATGTTTTTGCTCCATCCTTTCTCCTGAGAGGGGAAGGCATTGACCCCACAATGTAACATAACATAACCATCACTGTGCCATTGCCCTATTTTATATTTATCACAGTGTCTAACAATATCGAAGCTATGGTTATCTATTAACTTGTTTGTTGTGTACTGTTTATTTAATTGCCACCCCCACTCCTCCAATTCATTCCCAAGGTCTCCACAAAGGATTTCTCTATAGTTTAAAGTTTTTTTCTCAGTGACTTGTGCAGTATTATGTAGCACAACAAACATGGGATAAGTAAGTAAAATAATCACTCAACCTACTTAGTCAGGGGTTCTGCTTTCTTTGGGAAAGTTTCAAGAATATAAAATAATTGAGCAGAGAAATATCATATCAATGAAATAAAAGAAACAAGTATGTGATATGCATGTTTGTCTTGGATTTATTTTGTACCGACTATCGTGTGATCATTGAAAGGAGGTTAGTAGCTGGTAGCCAGTGATGAAAGAAGAGACTTTCTGTCTCTGGCCGGGTCCTTGAGAAGAAAGTCGATCCTAAGGAATCTGTTTTCATTGTGTTGGTGTCAGGATTTTCTCTACCCCGGACACATCTCTTAAGTACTCATTAGTCCTGTGTAGGAAGAGATCTAAGTATCAACAGATATCACTTAGATAAGGGTAAAGTAATAGTTACGTTTACTGAACTTCACCGGCAAAGGTTGGTTATACTTTTTAAAAGGCACAAGTCCTACTGTAATGAAAACAATGAAGCTTATTACAATTTTCCCTGTACTGTGAGGTGGGAAATAAGTGGACAGTAGGACAGTCTGAAAAATAAACAAGTAAACAAACACATGGCAGTTTCCATAGGAACCAACAGAGGTACATCTTTGAATTCTTCTGAAGAATGGCAATTGTAAGTCGTCAACTGTCAATCTCCAAAGTTTATTTGAAAGTTATTTCTTCAAATGAGTGGCTCATAGCAGAGTCCTGCTCTTCAGGACTAGCATGTTGGTGGGCTCAGTGCCACTGGGAGGTGGTCTGACATGGCAGGACTCAGGGACCAGCACTGGAGATGCTTTCAGGGTGAGACACCATCCAAATCAGAGGTCAGAATTTTATGGCTGAAAGCCCACACTTTAAAATGATCAATAATTAATATTTATTGAACTTGGTGTGCAAAGAGTCAATAAAATATATGAAAGGTAAGTGTGTGATACCAGTGCTATCTTTGGGGACCTACTCTGTCACAACTAGTTCTTAGCTCTGAAGTGAGAATGAGCCAGAGAATGGGGATCAGAGGTTATGTCTTCTCGGCCCAGAAAAGTTGCCCTAAAGACACCCGGGTTTAATTGGGGAGCATCTCAAGTCAACAGGCTGCGAGGACAGGCAGGAAGAGAGGCCACTCAGTGCCGTGGCATTTGAAGGTGACACAAAGCCCACACCACTGATTTTGTCAGCAGGACCTGGGGACCAGGAGAGCGCTCCTTGTTCAATTACAAGAAAGCTGAAAACAAGTGCTATTCGACCAACCTGCCCACAGGAAAGGCTGCAGCATCCTGGAGGCTCAGGGAAACTCGTGATGGGAGACGACTTACTGTGCTCCCCAGAAGTGTTGCAATGATGCTGCCAGTCACACCAAACACTACCAGTGGGAAATAAGAGGCCGAGAGGGAAACCGAGACCAAGACCCTAAGATACTTCATGGAGACGAAATCAGAGAACACGTGGCAGTTGATGATGTGGGACTTATTTTCATCAGATTAATCTTAATTAAAATCTGCAATCATTCAAAGAGTGCAGCATTGATAGAAACATAACAGTTCAATGGAGCCAATTAGAGAATCAGAAATTAACCTCAGAATAGATAAGGGTTGAGTGGGTTTTAAGACATAAACCATGAATAAATGAAACATTACTTTAAAAAGCCCAAGTATAATTGAATGTGTTTATGAGTGAGATTGAAGTTTCACTTAACATAAATACTCTAAAATAATCTGCAAAGGGCTATGGATTAATCTAGCTTCAGCAGTCATAAACATTTGGGCAAACATGTTCAGTTAACTTCCCACTTGTTCATTGTATTTTTTCTACTAAATCCATCATGTCATTTCACCCCTAAATATTTCTTCAATGTGCATCTCCAGCTGATAAAAACTTTAAAAGTTGAATTACCACATCATTACACCTAACAAAAAATAAGCAAGTCTCTTATTTTATACTGAGCTATTAAAGTCATTAAAATGCTTTTTAGTAACAATACAAAATATCCATGACAGCATACGGTTCATGATTGTATCTCAGAATCACTATATCATTAAAATATGTACATAATTGCACAGAAAAAGGAGATTGGAAGAAAACAAATATGTTAATTAATTTGTAGTGAAATATTTGGCTTTTAATTTTTCTTCTTTATGCTTTTCTGATTTTTCTAAATTTCCTGGGATAAGTGCATACTTAATTATCAGAAAATATCAATAAAAGTGATTTTTGTATAACTTCACAACACCATCAGCAACACAACCTTGTCTTTGGCACGGACACAGCATTTAAAAATATTTAGTGAAATAGTGACATAAATATTTCAATGACACCCTGAATTTGTATCAGATCCTTCAGACATGTTTCCTGTGTTAAAAGTTGTTTGTTTTTTTTGTAAATGGGGGGGGGGGAGTGTTTTCCAGCCAGTTTGTATACATGACATCAATGTGTGGCAGCCATAAGAGTTTTACCTGCATCCAACTACATTAATTTAGTCTTTGCTTAGTGACAGGTCTTCGAAAGCATCAGGTGGAGTGTCACTAAAAAGGTAAATGAAGAGAAAATAGGAAGAGTTCACATCTGCTCTAGGACTGCTTAGGAGAGAAGATGATTAACCGCAGCGTCCGTACAGCAGGTTCACTGGCAGGAATGACGATAATGAGCCAGGCAGGGAGGGCGTCTCTCTGAATCAATTTAACCCCGACTCACAAACTTGGCTTCCTGGGAGGAAATTGAACCATGTCCCAGGCACACATGCTTCCAGAGCGCCCTGTGAATCTCTCCACCTAATGCCGCCCTCGGGTGCTGCCTGCCCCCAGACCAGCTCCGGGTTCGGGCAGCTCTCCATCGATTAGACTCATAGCTGATTTCGTTTCTCCCGGGAACATCTACACCTGACTTCACCTCCAGCTCGGTCATTTTCAATCTCCACTGAAAATTTGTATTTAATTCTGAAAAAGCATCCCCCTTGTTCTCCTGGTCACACGTATTCCTGTTCAGTTATGGTTGATGGAAGATATGGGCCCAGTCATGTACACTAACACTTAGGAGGAGTTAAGCAATCAGTATGCGAGCTTTGCGTGTTGCAGCATAGGCCGGCAGGTGTGTCCCATTTGAGAAATGGCAAAATGGGCATGTTGCCTGGAGATGACAGGATGACGGGGACAGGAGAGCAGGTTGAGAGGTCAGGAGCCAGGTCCCAGTGGGACGGGTTGAACACAAGGATTTGTTCTTCCCCCAGAGATGGAGCTGAGGAGAACGAGGTTTGGCTTAGATGTCACAGTCCTTCCGGCTGCCCCTTGGAGCAGAGATGGTGGATAGTGAGGTGAGGACATTCCTGTGGCCCAGCAGAGGCCACTGTGGCCACTGCAGCCATGGACACGGCCTCCTGCACTATCTGTGAAGGCCGAGCAGCACGGGTTCCTGATGGACTAGGGATAGATGGGAGGAAAAGGTTCCAAAGTCATCTGGACGTTCGACTTTGGCACAGATAAGTGAACATGGCATGTTGGTATGCACATTTCCTAATGAATCCCGGTGTTTTTCTGCAGATTTTGAGTTTAAGGAGAATGACTCCCTGGGTCATTCCCGGGCTTGAGAGTGAGGACACGGAGTCCTAGTGCTGTCGACCTCTGAGACCACAGCAAACAGGAAAGAGTGCTTCCATCTGTTTATATTCTGTTTTTCTGTAACAAACACTTCCCTAGACCTTTGAAATCTTGGAGACACACTTGATTTAATGCTATTAAACCCCAGGCTTTTTAGGTTCATTTAATCAGTTTTAGGTCATACTGAAAAAATAAGGATATGGTACACATATTTTTATTTTACTAACTTGTTTAGACATGATGTTAAGCTTATCCTACATAATAAAAGGCTAATATGCAAATCGACCAAACAGCAAATGACCAGTCGCTATGAGCTGCCCCCTGGTCGTCAGTACGCTCCCACAGGGGGAGCACCGCTCAGCCAGAAGCTGGGCTCATGGCTGGAGAGCACAGTGGCGGTGGTGGGAGCCTCTCTTGCCTCTGCAGCAGCGCTAAGGATGTCTGATTGCCAGCTTAGGCCCTCTCCCCTAGGGGAGCGGGTCTAAGCCAGCAGTCGGACATCCCCCAAGTGCTCCAGGACTGCAAGAGGGTGCAGGCTGAGCTAAGGAAACTCCTCCCCCCCGCCCCCGAATGCATGAATTTTGTGCACCGGGCCTCTAGTTAATTATGAAACTTTTAGGGTGACAGAAACTTTATTGTTTTTGGCCAAATATAAGTGGATTCTTGTGCTTGAAGTATCCCAAATACACATACAGTAAACTCAATTTTGTGTGTGTAGGTTATTTATGCCTTTTGCCTGCACCTGCATCCTTCTTGGTGAATCTGCCAGGCTTTGCTACATTCTCTGTTGGAGTTAATGTATGGGGCAGAATAGAATTAGAGATCCACCTTGGGCTTGTGAAACTGACACTATGTAGCAATACTATTGATGTGCGTGGAGGTGTCAGTAGGGTGAACTTGGGGTGCTTCAGGATGGAACACTTAGGTATCAGATATACCATAATTTTAAACTCCTCCTCATTTAACTCTGATCACCAAACAATGATCAATATGAACACAGTTTCAACCCATCCTCTATTTCTAAATTATCAACACTGCAGAGTTTTGCTACATTTTGAAGAGAAACCCTGAACATTTCTAAAGCATTAGCCATCATGATTTTTTTCTCATCAAAACTTTAAATTATTTCCTAAATGAAGAACATTTTGTGATAATTATACTAAAGCACAAAAATGTGGAACCAACGTGACATGGGGAAGAATAATACCATGAGGAAAATGAGATTCAAACTCATTACTGTCATAACACAGAATCCTGCAAATCACCCTTCGTCTCCCCGAGCTACAGATTTGACTCAGCAGAAGAATTTGAATACATTCCTGAATCAATTCAAGGAACGCTAATGCGTGTTCTTCAGTTTTCCATCACACAGTCGTCGCTTCTCCACAAGCGTGGCTGTCTCCCTCAGGATCTAGCTCGGGTTCAGTCGTGACCTTAGGCAGTTCTGGTTTTTTTCTATCATGGATTTCTCATCTGTAAGATGATAATGCTATGTTCCCTCACATTTAAACACAAATGACTGTCTTAATGGCCCCAAGGCACCATTACACTAAACAGCATAAAATACCAGAAAGAAACAGATGAGCATTCAAAACAAAAATAAAACAAAAACTTAGTTTCATCTGTGCTTACGTGGTGGTGGTATTGTTAACTTCTGCCACTTCCTTCCTCACATTATCAAGCTGACAAAGGTTGTGGAAACATAGACTTACTGAATGTCACATTTTGTTTCTCTTCTGCTTTTCAGTTGTGGACAGATGCCTCCATAGGGCACACCCACCCACAGAGGCCATGCTCAGCGCTGTTCCCAGAACTGCTCTGGACCTATGGGCCCAGAACCCATCTTCCTTCACTTGTGTCAACTAGCTAAGCTGTGAAAATAGCAGGGTATTTGCAGAATGTGGTTCTTTATAAAGACAACCAATAACTTCACCTCCAAAACCTATGTAACTACAGAACCATGGTGAAGATACCACTGGTGATGCTCAGCTAAGCCTGTGGGCTGTTGGTTCTTCTGTCCATGTGGTCCTGGAGAGACAGAGAAAGTCATAAACACAGACAGAGAAAGAGGGCTAATGCAATGGTAGCTGAGGGAAGGCTTCCCCTGTGCCCAGCCCTATCTCAGCATCCACTCCTATCCCGGACATATATTTCTGGGACCTCGATGCTTTCACAGTTCCTGACTCATCAGAACACCATAGCATGATTCTTTCTGCCCATCTTATAGAAGCATCGGCCCTGACACCCACAGAAGTCATGCAAGTTGAGTTCTGAACCCCCCTTTATCTATTCTGTACTTCAACTTTGCCTTCTTTACCTATTCTATGGCAACAATTTAAATATAGGAGCAATATACTGCCCATTTCTTTTTTTTTTCTAATAGTTTCTAATATACTATAGTTTATCTCAGATGTTAGCCACCAATTTCTTTCTTTCTGGCATATGTTCTCAACTTGGCTTCCACATAAGAAACATTTGGGAAAGGTCTGAACAAGGCTGCCTGCCCCCAAGACCAGGAGTCAGCCTGTGGGTGGAGCACAGAGACTGAAATCTCTTGGGTGATTCTGACATCCCTGAGGCTAATGGCCACACCTTCAAGCACTGTTGCACGGTATGCAGCTTTGCAAATTATGTGTCTCAAATTCCCCTGGAGAGTTTATTGAGAATGCCAACCTCAAGGTTGAATTCATGATCATTCACATGATGATATCCCCTAAGACTAGATGGCAGACCCTACGTCAGGGTGTGGATACAGTCCTTGTCCAGGCAGCACTGTTTCTCCTTCAGGTTCAAGTCTTCCATTATGATTCTGGTTCTGTTTAATCCCATGAAAACCTCTGTCTTGGCAGGTCCAGGGACATCAGGCCATTGTGGACGCTCTCCAGCTCCAAGCAAAGGCAAAGCCTGCCAGCAGCTGCAGGAAGCGGGGACTCAACTGGAAGTCGGGTGTCCCAGATTTAACTAGTTCCCTTCCCAGCCACTCAGGAAAGGGTGCTCAGGGCTCAGTGCCCGGGGGCAGCTGCAGTCATTTCATGCCCATTAAGTGCATCTGTGAAGCCTTCAGTTGAAGACACCTTCTTTAGTGAGCATATCTCAATTCCTGATCCACAGAGCTCATTCCAGAATGGACTTTCAAAAACCTTTTTATTGTTCACGCTATTGCAGATTTTCCCCCTCCCTTTGCCCACCTTCACCCAGCCCCTGCCTCCCCCCTCCCTTGGCTACTATCAATAAATCAACTAAAGGGACTTTTTAAAATATGTATTTTTATTGATTTCAGAGAGGAAGGAAAAGGGAGCGAGAAATAGAAACATCAATGATGAGAGATAATCATTGATCGGCTGCCTCCTGCACTCCCCACACTGGGGCTGGAGCCTGCAACCCAGGCATGTGCTCTGATTGGGAATCAAACCCGTGACCTCTTGGTTCATAGGTTGACGCTCAACCACTGAAGCACACTGGCTGGGCTAAATTCTTTATTCTTCAAGGTCCTCTGCTTGTAATACAGGGATATAGTGATAACTACTTCAAAAGACTGTTGATAACATTAGAGGGACACAAATACAGCACTTAGAACAGTGGTTCTCAACCTGTGGGTCGCGACCCCTTTGGGGGTCAAACGACCCTTTCACAGGGGTCGCCTAAGACCATCGGAAAACACATATATAATTACATATTGTTTTTGTGATTAATCACTATGCTTTAATTATGTTCAATTTGTAACAATGAAATTGGGGGTCACCACAACATGAGGAACTGTATTAAAGGGTGGGGGCATTAGGAAGGTTGAGAACCACTGACATAGAACAAAGCTGACATAATAAGCATTTAATTATCCTATATAATAAAAGGGTAACATGCAAATTGACCCTAATGGCGGAATGACCAGGAATAACCTGTCGCTATGATGCGCACTGACCACCAGGGGGCAGACGCTCAATGCAGGTGCTGCCTCCTGGTGATCAGTACGCTCCCACAGGGGGAGCTCTGCTCAGCCACAAGCCAGGCTGACGGCTGTGACTGCAGCAGCAGTGGCAGGAGCCTCTCTCGCCTCCTCAGCAGCACTAAGGATGTCCGATGATCATCATGTACATGCCGTAGGATCACAGGGCCATGTGGCACAGCTGGGCCAGTGTGCACCATCTGCTAAGAGAGGACCAAAAGCTCTAAGTCTATCAAAGTTCTATCGATTCTAAAGTCAACTGCTCTTGTTAACCAATGGCGTATCTCAGCCATTTGGGCAGACCTAGTCAGAATTCTACCTTTCTACTGCATTTTCTTATTTAAACCTGAGTAAAGATTAAAGTTTGATCATCAGAGACACAGACTGCAGGCCTCAGAGTCCCTAAGCCCTGAAACATGCGGGGCAGAGACCTGAGAATTCAACCTGTTTTGCTTCCTGTCCTGGTCAACCTCCAAGACCCGCCAAGCAAGGTTTCCCATATGTGCTCCTGAGCATTTCTTCCTAAGGAGTAATACTGTCTTCCTGCCATTTCCCATGGTGCCTTGTCGAACTCCATGCTATGGTAAACAAAGTCTCCAATTACCAAGAAAAATTCCAGAAAAAGGAGAAAAATGAGTCTTTTAAAAAGTAATTCCAATGGGACTACAGTTGTTCTGGGGTTGGCACCGCCTGGTCCAGAGGAAGCAGGAGTAAATCCCCTCCGGAGAAGATCTCACTTAGGTAGGGTCTCCAGGCGCACAGAACAAGTTCAAGGTCATCCAACTTGCTTGGAATAGAGCCGTGGAGGTTAAAGAAGACATAGCAAATGTCAAATTTATCCTCAACATCTTCAGATAGGAACTCAGATAGGGAATATCAAGTAATTATGTAAAAATATACACTTTCAAGGTAGAATCTGCAAAATGAGCAAGAGACAAAAATGTAAGAACTTAGCAGCAAGATCAGAAAAAAGTAAAAAAAATTATAAATGGTAGAATACATTTACACAATATACACTGTTCAATATACACTTATTGAAATTTAAAACACAATGAAAACACATTAGATAAAGTAGAAAACAGAGAATTAGGGGAAAGTGAAATACAAACCTACCCAAAGTTAAAGTGTAACACAATAATAACACGGAGGAAAAGATATGAGGTAAAGTGACATCAAGAAATGAATGAGACCTAGCAAACTCCTATTAACGTTATAGAAGAAAAGAGAGAACGAAGGCAGGTATATTTAAGGAGATTATGGTTGAGAATTTGTCAGAGCTGTGAAGATAGCACAGTTTATATCAAATTAGATTTAAAAAATCCAAATTTAAACACATTTTAGGGAAATTCACAGTACCAATGACAAAAACATAACTTCCCAATTGCCCGAGATGAAATAGGGAACACTCACAGAAGATGGTGGAGTCACTGCTGGCAGACAGCCATAGAAATGAGTGGAAACCGGCTCTCGACGAGTTAATAAAAAATATTTGAGTTCAACAAAAACTAAGTCTATAAAATACATACTTAAAAAAGTAATTTCCAAAGAAAATACAAGTGAAAAAGCTGGCGGTATTAAAAAATCTGACAAGCAGGAAGGCATGATTAGAAAGGAAACTGGTAAACAGATAAGTAAATCTACACACACATTTTCTGTATTAAATAATCACGCTGTCTAATGTGGGAACAACCGTATGTGAGTCAGAGGAAGTGATCAGATTATTTCAGTGTCAGGGGAAGAATGATGATAATTATAGAATATCTCATATATGGTGACCTTACCGTGTATCTTTCAAATAAAGCAAATACAGTGTGTAACTTTCAGACCTGAAGGGTAAAAGATGGAATAAGATAACTAATCAGTTCAAGAAAAGGCAAATGATGAGACAAAAAAGAGGTATAAAGTGGGGAAAATATAGAGCACAGCATATGGGTGTAGAAATATTTTATGTATATACATAATTTTCCCAACGTTTGCCTAACATACAGCTGAGTCACTTACTCCCCGAGCAGGAAAGGAGGATTTGGAAACAACACTGGTCTGCCCCGCTGTGTACAAGTCCAATTGCTTATTTCAATAGATAATAAGATTTCATGCAGAACTAATGGTAAATAGTGCAAAGTTAGGAGGCAAGTGGGTTTTAATCATTTAATTTTGTTTCTGGATAATGAAACTTAAACAAATAACAACCAACCACGTAGTGGGACTAGTAATTTATGTTACAGTGACAGCGGGAAAATTCACTGCTGTGTGACAGTCAAGCTCCCTGGGAAAAGGCAGCTTCTTAGTCTGCACCTGATCAGAAATGGTGGCCTTCACTCCAAAAGCATGTGAAACGACTGCCATCTGCTGGCACCGATACTTAACAACATGCGTAGCCAGGTTACAGTTAGCTTCCAGAAAAATCTAGTCCCAAACACCTTTATTAAACTTTTCCAAGTGGCCTTCATTAACTTTTCTAAGAATGCAAATGTGTAATGTATCAGAAGGTATGCTAAACACCACACCTGTTTTGACTATTCAGTATCTGCAATTTATTGATGGTTGAGAAGCTTCTTTGGTGTCTAGGAGACTCAAGATCATCATTATGAAACCCTATTATCATAAAACAGGACGAAATGTTCTAAGTAAAATTTCACATGCTGCCTTGCAATGTCTTTAACGTAAAGTACTGTGCTTGTTGAATACTTAATATGATTTAATATCTTGGTTAAATATTATAAAACATCGAAGGACTCATCAGACACAGTCCATTTCCTCATTGTTTAGAAAAGAGGAGGAGGAGGAATCAGGGGAAGTTAAGGCACATCCCTTTCTGACTAATATTACTATCATTCTTCACCACATCAGCCCTGCTCTGTTGTATGGAGATCAATCATAGACCTTCCCCAGCCGTTGACAGTGTCTGATCAGCACAAATCCGTCTTCTTTGAACGCTACTCCAAGTCACCCGACACAGGCCCAACTCCGGTAGAAAGCCCTTTTGCACCCACTCACTGCGACATCTCAGGTCCTCCAGGCCAAGTCTGTGTTTGTGGCAGTAAGCCGATGTGCTCAGCCTTGATTAAGGACAGATGTGCTGGTGGTGGTTGGGAAGCCATTTCAGGTGTGAACACAGGTCCAGGCCAGGCTTGCAACCCGGTGAAGTTACCAGTGTTTCAGTGGTGAGCTGAGCAAGTAAAATCTCTGAATTAAATTTGGCAAACACAAGTGCTTGAGGGACAGGAGGAAGACAGGAGTTTCAGAAAGTATAGCGGCCAGCAGTAGGGATTGCTGATTTCAGAGAAAAAGGAGATGAAGAGAAAATAATAGGCATGGATGGATTACTCAGAAGCCCACCAGCCGCCATTTCCTGGGGTTTATGCTTCTCTCCTACACCAGCCTTTAACTGTTGAAAATTCTCAGATTTTTATCATGTATTGACCTCTTCTCTGAGCTACAAGAATGGGCATATTGTACTATCTATATGACATTTCCACTTTCAAGTCTTAACAAAACCCTTAGCTCAATACCTTATCTCAGTGACAAACACATCACCTGTCCAGGCACTTAATCTAGATCAGTGGTTCTCAACCTTGGCTGCACATTAGAATCACCTGGGAATCTTTTTAAAATCCGGATTTCTGGGCCTCATCAGGATTTTAAAAAGATTACCAGGTGATTCTAATGTGCAGCCAAGGTTGAGAACCACTGATGTAGATAGTTAGAGAGCATCCAGAGACGTGCCTGTCCTTTACTCTCAGTCTGTTCTTTGCTAATTTTGTCTGAAACACCCCAAGAATCCTTGACCCCCCCTGCTCCACAGCCCCGCCCCACACCTGCCAACTCTGCTCACTTCTTAGCAGGACTCCAGGGAAGAACCCCTGATTGGTCTGTCTTCCTTCCTTCCAGTCCACCTCCAGTATGTTTTGATTCTGTTGCCATAGTGACCTTTCTAAAATGAAATCTTATCAGCTGTGTATTAGCCAGCATTCATTGCAGGGAACATAAACAACTCAAGCTTAAAAAGACTTAATATAGACCTCAAGGTTTTTGGGAGACCTGGATAGCAGAAGTTAGGGTCCTTCCGTAGAGCTCCTGCCCCATAGACCAAAATCAGGTTATTTTTTCTGCAGATTCAGTTTTGATGTCCTTCCAGTAGAGGGCTCTGTGGGTAAGAGAAAATTCTTAAAGTTGTCTTTTGAAGGTATTTTAAATATATGCCATTTTACCAATTATAAATTCTTGGTAATTTTTATTTAATATTCAGAAATAAGCTACTTTTATGAAACTACAAAATAGAATAGTTTAAATATTTTTAGATATTCTTTTTTTCTAATTAAATTGCCTCATTCTCAGCAGTTGCTCTGAGAAATGTTTATACTATGACATGTCCTTTCTTTTTTAGAAGTTATAAACTACACTAAATATTTCTGGATATGAAATTATCTAATGAAGTAATGGTCTAGTTAATAATGTAGAAATCAGCCTCCTCATAATTTAATACTACTCCAAGATTACTTTAAAAATATCAGTGACATAACACAAAAGGGTATGAGTTTCTAGATAGGATCTGTATTCACTCAGATTCTAATATTTGTAAGAATATTCACTTCTCATCTAATTTTAAGTGGCAGAAGTAAAATGTGATTTGAGCTTCACAGATATTAATCTTTTACATAAATATCAGCATATCCTTGCATGCATTCGTGCATTTGAAATAATTGATACTTTCATGTTTTAGCTGTGAAGGCACAAACTCTATAGAGAGGAGAGGAAAAATCAGTATTGAGTGTTACAATGATATATGTATTAACTAAAACTTCAAGTTTCCAATAAAAAATTATGAGATGTGCAAAGAAACAAGCATGTATAATCTAGACACAGGGTTGGGGGAAGCAGATTAGAGGAACTTGATTCCAGAGTTGACACATGGACTTCAGAGCAGGACTTATAAATATATATTCAGAGTATTTAAGGAAACAGTGCTTGAAGAAGTAAGAAAGGTATAATGACAACCAGATAGATAATATCAACATAAAAAGATGGAATTTATATAAAAATAAAACAAATGAAAACACTGGATTTCAAAAACAATAACTGAATTAAAAAATGTACCAATGGGCTTAATGGTAGATTTGAGCTAGAAAAAGAATCAGCAAACTTGAAGGTAGATCAGTACATATTAGATAATCCAAAGAAAAAAGAAAAAAATGAGCAGAACCTCAAAGACCTATGAGGCACCACTTAGTGCACCACTGTAAGTGTGAAGGGACTACCAGGAGAGGGGAGGAAGAAGGAAGCAGAAAAAATAGTAAAGAATATAATGGCTGAAAACTCTTCAAATTTGATGACACATTACAGGCAAAATGCTGACAGCCAAACACAATGAGGAAATCTTGAAAGAAGCAAAAGAAAAATGACTCATCATAGACAGGGGAACCCCAATATGATTAAGAATTGACTTATCAAAAACATTGAAAGTAAGAAAGGGAGAGGTTAGCAAGATGATAAAACATGTGGTCCCTGACTTTGGTTCCCCTCACAAAATACACAATTATCAACTTTTCACAGAGAAGAAGACTTCATGAAAGTTTCTGCACCCAGGGTAAAATCTGGTTCCTGGAATTTCTGCTAAATAAGGTATAAAGTAAATAATATAAAGTATAAGAAAAGCATAAAGTATAAACTCCTTCTATGGCCAGATTGACTTTTTTTTTGCACATTCCTCCCTTACTTTTCATTCATTACTTCAATTGTAAATGAATTATTTCAAATGTAAATGGATTAAATTCTCCAAGCAAAAGAGAGTGATTGAATGAATACTGAACAAGGCCCAACTATATGCTCTGTATAGTAGATGCACTTCAGTTTAAGGACACACATAGACTCAAAGTGAAGGGCATAGAAAAATATTCCATGCAAGTGGAAACCAGAAGGAATCAGGAATAGCTATATTTGTATCAGAGAAAATAGACTTTAACTTAAAAAAAAAACTATAACAAGAGACAAAATGGTCATTACATAATAATGAAAGGGCAAGTTAATAAAGAGACATAATATTTGTTAATATATATGCACCCAACATCAAAGCGCCTGAACGTATTAAGCAGATAGTAACAGATCTAAATAGAGAAGTAGACAATACAATAATAGTAGGCAATATCCCACAGAAAATGAATAATGAAAGTTTGGGCGTGACCTACCCTTTAGATTAAATGGATCTAAGAGACAGAACACTTTATCTAACAGCAGCAGAATACATAGTTTTCTCATGCGCACATGAAACATCCTCCAGGATATATCATGTGCTGGATCATGAAGAGGAGACATCTGATACCATAGAAATACAAAGGATCATGAGAGACTGCTATGAATAATTACAGTCCAACAAATTGGAGAATCTAGAAGAAATGGATAAATTCCTAGAAACATACAACCTACCAAGACTGAATCAGGAAGAAACAGAAAATTTGAACAGATGTTATAACAAGTAAAGAGATAGAATCAATATTCAAAAAGTAAAGTCCAAGACCAGATGGCCTCATAATTAAGTTCTAAAAACACTTAACAAAGCATTAAAAACTATTTTATTTTTAAACTCTGCCAAAACATTGAAAAGGGAACACTTCCAAACTCATTTTATGAAGCCAGTCACCAAAGATGAGCAGAGAAGGACACTGGGGCTTTAAAAATGGATGACTAGAATAGCTATGGTAGCAAGCTGGGGATGAAAATTAGGGAGAGTGGGTGGTGCGTCTCATGGTCTTGTGCCCAAGGTGGTGATTGAAGGAGAATGTTCCAGTGTCCAGTAGAAGAGAGAGAATAAAATAAAATAAATACTCTTTATTAAAAAAAAACAAACCCCTGTTTGTGCCTATCATAGGGGATGAAAAACTGTATTTTACATACCAGATTCCAATTATAGATCTGGTTCCTGGAATTTCTGCTAAATAAAGTATAAAGCAAATAATATAAAGTATAAAAAAGGATAAAATATAAACTCCTTCTCTGGTCATACTGACTTTTTTGCACATTCTTCCCTCACTTTTCACTCATTTGCACTTGTGTGCTAACATTTCTATTTTTATAATCTCTCTTCTCACTCTCTCCTCTCTAGGTCTCTCTTTCTCTGGCTCTGATAAGTTGCCTATTTTTTTCAGAGCCTTTGGCGATGGAGTCAACTTGATCTTTTCTCTAGATTTTGTACCATCTGCCTTTAGGAGTGTGTAATGTTCACATACTCATGTTACAGACTACACCCTTGCATAACTAATGATTGGGAGACATAGTCAATTTCTTCCATGCTTCTTGTGACTATCATATAACGAAATATGTCTTAGTTATTATGTGTTCAAGAGTAATAATAGTATTTTCTGTTATTGTTTTCTGAGAATTGCTGGTTACTTTTACTGCATTAAATCTGCTTTTCAGTACCATTTGGGTATTACCATTCCATCCCTTCTTATTTCAATTCAAAAATGTATATACCCAACACACATTTGAATGTTTCTTGTATGCCAAGAACTTTGTGGTAAACTCCCACCGTTTATTCATTTTCCACTCAAGAAAGAAAAAGGTACTGTAATTTTCATATATTTCAGAGGAATTAGCTGGGACTCTGAGAATCTTGGCGAACTTGCCTGCGGTGGTCACATAGACAGACCAAAGGCAGGAATTGGATCATCCAATTCCAGTACCACTGTGTCCCTTTTATGAGATGATCACACAGGAGTTTGAAAGTTAACAGGAAAATGTAATATTTCTTAGAGTATGAAGTGATTAAATAAATATGAAGGCTTCTTTTTACTAAGGTCACATGCAGTTCCTCAGAGCACGTGGAACACAAGGATGACACAAATATTTTAGCTCACTGGATGCTATTGACCTTTAAGTAAAATGGCGTATATCATCTGGTGACCAGGTACTTAACATTGTCATTTCTTTCTTCCTCGCGGTCTTACAGATCATTGGATCTTCTGTAATTACCCATGAAATTGCTGGTGTTGTTTCCTGACAGGCACTCAATAAAATCTCTTTGTTGCCTAGAAAATGATTAACCTCTTCGTGGAACCACTGGGGTGTGATATTTAATACATGTGACATTAAATAAAGGTATAGAACTTTAGTACATGACATTTTAAAATATTCTATTTATAGGTCAAAGTTTGTTCAGTTGACCTCATGGATTAGCTGCAGTAGTTTTAAAATTTCGGGCAAAAATAAAAAAGTTATCTAAAATCACAGCTTGTATTCACTGCACAACATGGATATTCATACCACCCCTCTATAAATGTTTGGTACAGATCTTTCTTACTTTAATAAAGTTTGACAATTTGTGACAGGATAGAAAGGAAATTCATTATATTTAGTAATAGAAAACCTATTTCTCATTTTTCATGAACCAAGCAGCTACAATGAAATTGCCTAACCCACTATATCACAATTCTACACCTTTGTGGTTCTTAAGGTCACCCTCAAAGGTCTTCAATTTCCTTATGTTCACAGCTTGGCATCTGGTAATTTTCAGTATCAGAAAATATAAGGAGGCTATATATTTTTTTCCTAAGAAGAAATATTTCTGATTTGAAAAGAAATAAATCTGTCAAGAGGAAAATATTAAAAATAAAAAGCATGACTGTAATAATCACTTTGGTGTCACAGCCAATTTTGCTTATCCAACTTGCTGAAGGAAACTTCCCTGCCCCCCAAAGGAACTGTCAATGTAAGAGAAATGGAATTTTTATTTCAATAACCACTGTGGTTTAAAGGTAATTTATGTATAAGGAAGCACAGCAGCCTCAAGAATCAAATTTCCTTAAAATATTATTTTGTATTTTCTCTGCTACAAAGCTTAGTAAAATTGATAGATCAAAGTGAAGAATGACAAATTTGCTTCTCCGAGTTATAATTTACCACACTGTACACTTCTCAGATCACTAGCAAAAGAGTAGGGTTTTGCATGTTGTATAGAAATTACATTTATAAAGTAATATAGCCTCAAGTTAAAATTCCTTATGATGTTATATTACAAAGAGAAGAAAAACTCGTTTTGTTTGACCTCACCTATCTTGGGTAGCAAGTCTTCCACAGCCCAGATCCCACCTCCTATCAAACCTCAACTTTTTGGCTCAGTCACTATTATTTTTATCAATAATAAATAACAACACTACATGTCATTTTAGTTGTTTTATAAGCGAAGATTTCCTCAGAGAAGGTAGAATGTTCAAACATTTAAATAAGCAATTCAAATTCTTATTTCTTTTTAGAATGATATGTGGCTATAGCTACTACCATTGGTATTTAGGATTTAAAAAATGAAGAAATAAGAATATATAAAACAACTACACCAAAGGCTCCAAATTTACTAGTTATATACAGGAAATACTTATCGCTTTCCCCAATAGCAATTCTTTCCCCATCACATCCACTAACTCAAGACTCATTTGCTGCATTGTGGTTGTGAGTGTGTCATCAGTTGGTAAGTGTATCTAACGCTCATCTGCCTCCCAATCCAGCCTCGGCTGATTAGCAGGTTTGCTCAGTTTGGCCTTATAGCTACAGGATCAGAGGGTCCGCTCTTTGCACATGTAATACTTTCCCATGACAAATACCATTATTCCAAAGTTATTGAAGACTGACAACTACTTAAACATAATAGATTCTCCAGAAAGTACTCAGCATTTTTTCACTTACAAAAAAAAAAAAAAAGTCAAGTAATGGAAAGGAAAGAAAAAACCCAGACATTTGCCATTTTTCCAGATATCAGATCTCAGAAGGTACTTAATTCTAATTCTAAAACAGACAAAAAACAACAACAGTTTTCATAATTGTGGCAAAGAGGGATGAAAATAAAGAAAATCTCTTCAAACTTTATTTATGACTACTTCAATTATTTTGTGATTAAACATTTGATTATAGTTTGGGTTTGGGCAAAGAATGCATGATATAATTATATACATAAAATACCCATTTGTTTGCCTAAATGTCTATTTAATGACTACGAGCCTAATGGCCATGGTGTTTGGATGTTGGTTGGACATCTAATCTCCTTTGTCAATACCTACTTCTATTAAAATATGGTAATAGTTTCTGAATTTTAATTTTTATAATGTTTTATTTTTGCACCATTTAAAAGACTGAAACATTTTACCTTTTAAATTTTATTTTTATTTTATTCTACTTATTTTATTCATTTTCTTTTTACAAATTAAATTTATTGGGGTGATAGTAGTTCAGAAAACCATACAGGTTTCAAGTGTACAACTCAATAAAATGTCATCTGCACACTGAATCATGTCACCCAAAGCAAAGTCTCTTTCCATCCTCTCTTATCCCCCCTTGCCCACCTCCACATTATCATTTTTAAATAACAATTTCTTATTGTTTTTTCTTTAACATCAAAAGCATGTGATAGGTAAATTTTGCTTAAAATAATTGGTTATTTTTCTATCCTCCTCTCCAACAACATTTTATATTAACTACTCTAACTTAACAGAGAGAATAAATCATATTTCCCAGTGAAACTGGAAAATTATCAAGACACTAAAGAAGAATCTATAAGATATATTTGCTCAAAAGAGTAAAAAATGAACCCAAATAAGTGAAAAGCAGAAAAGGACAAATCTGTCTCTGCAAATGTTTGATGTTGACGTGGTCTTTCAAAGTGATGGCACACCATAGAGTGGTAGGTCACTTGTATGGTGCATAAAGAGGGCAGTTTGGTGGCAACTGCAGGCTGCAGGTGCACCTGAGAGGTCAATGTAAAGTATAAATATGACTGCCAGCCGTAAGTTCACACCTAGGGAAGAACTATCTAGAAGAGAGAGGTAGGTAGTGCATACACTGAAGATCAAAGAAACATACATATCCAGAGACAGACGGTCACCAACCACTCTGCTAGAGGCTAAGGATACAATGAGCAAGAAACAATGGTCTCTGTCCTAAACGCAGCTGCTATTCTCAAAACTAAACTACCATTTTTAAAAAAAAAAACATATTTTATTGATTTTTTACAGAGAGTAAGGGAGAGGGATAAAGAGCTAGAAACATTGATCAGCTGCCTCCTACACACCTCCTACTGGGGATGTGCCCGCAACCAAGGTACATGCCCTTGACCAGAATCGAACCTGGGACCCTTCAGTCCGCAGGCCGACGCTCTATCCACTGAGCCAAACCAGCTAGGGTTAAACTACCATTTCTAATAAATAAAGAAACAGAGCTGTTGATATACAATGAAAGCTTCAGTTCTTTTGTGAGGAGCCTATTATACATACATTGTATAGTTTTTGAAAAATTTTATTCAGATACTCATAAGCCATGCAAAGAAGGTGGTGTATCATAATAAACAAACAAACAAACAAACAAATAAATAGTCTTATAAAGAAATATGAAAGCAATGGTAAGAAGAAACATTGGAATGGGGCAATCTTCTCAGCCTGGAAACATAGACATTCAGTAACGTGTCATAAACCCCAGAATACAAAGTCCAAGGCATTGTTAATATGGTGCTCCTGCCATCCACAAGGCACTGGGCACACAGGAGGGCATCCTTGGGCATTTGATAACTTGGACATAAATTAATAAAGGGTAGCTCCATCCAGGGTTGGTGTAAGGAAGGAGCTGGTGAGGAAGGTTTGAAGATAAATAAGCATATGTCACTTTACTGTCTCTTTTCCATGGGGTTTTGTGGGTAAGAGAAAAAATGCACAGCAGAAACACGATTCATTTGGGTTGGCATATACTTTAGAATGTACTAAATTTGTTTTTTTTGTGGTTTACATGTTATTTACTCTTATTCACCTCCAATATTTTTGCCCCTTGCCCTGGCTCCTTGCTGATTATATCTTTTCTGTCATTTTTATCCTGAAAATATCCAATAGAATCAATGCATGATGTTCTAAAGCAGCACATCAATTTTAACAGAACACAACATGTTCATTAAGTCTCTTTATAGGATTTCAATCTTCAATAAAATAAAGTAGGATGGGGATTTTGAGACCAGCTCATCTCAAATGACAGTACTTGGATGGCTGCCCACTTCCCCCTCCGTGAAGTTCAGCTTTGTAGTGCAAGCTTCAAGACACATCTAATGATATGTTTGATTGCATAGCAAAGATTTACAAATGCACAAACTGTATCAGTTAACCAATCTGTATTTGAAAGATCTTTCCATTGGTTTGACAATTTAGTACATCACTGAATCTCCAAAATTAGGACGTTAAACTGTGAAGGAGGTTGGGAGGGTGGGACCAGGTGAGAGCTGCCACGAGCTGGTCTCCTTAGGATACCCCTGTCCATGGTTGTGACATACATATGAAAGACAAACACCAGAGATACAAGTTTGGAATCTTCCCGAGGCAGGCCAGGAGCAGGAATCCAAAGGCATCGGCAAACAAGGGCTGTTCAACTAGTCCCCAGGTGCCCAGGATAAATGGAATATTCCTCATCAATAGAGTGTCACTTGCACGGATTGTCTCATCCCAGAAGGGCCATCTGGTATTGAGAGTAAAACAATATGAGAATAAAGAGAGGACTCAACGGTCTGACATTTATTATTTCAGTTTGTCAAGGATCTCATTAATGAGTGTGGTAAAAGTAATCTTAACTTGTGAGTGTTGAATGTAGTTATCATCAAGCTGGAATTATATTCCTGATTGTGAACAAGCTGTATTAAGTGATTCAGGACACTAAGATTTCAGGGAGCAGTTTATGCCACTGGCCCTTAGTATAGCAAAAGCCAGATGCTATTCTGGGTGGATTGACTTTCTTATACAATCACTTTCTCTGTCTGACACCTATGTGACTCAGACCTGTTTATTGCACTAGGTTTATATTTGAAAAAATAATTTATACATATGAAAGCTCATGCTTCAAATCAGTTTAAGAAAAATCATCAAAATATAAAACTCCAGGATTATCACAATCCTCCTCAATGTTTTCATGATTGTTATCTATGGTCAGCTAGTTTATGACCCAGTATGGTGCTGGGTGCATAGGAGGAACTCCATTAAGAATACATTGGGAAAAAAAGAATACATTGGAGTTGGTGACAGAGATCTGTAAATGCCTAAAAGTAGCTTGTTTTATGACTGAAAATCTTGAGAGTAATGTGTGTACAATATGGCATCCAATTTACTTGTCCATTGAGTACATGAACAAATGACAGATTTTTCAGTACCCCCTTTTTAAAACAAATGAAACTCATGAGAAACATGACAAGAAATACAACCTCAATTCCAGGTGCAGAAATCAATAAAGATATGCTTTGTCTGCGGAGAATTTAAAAACTAATGAAACTGTCTACAAGTTGGTCCATTTTGACTGTCGGGCCCAGCAGTTCTGAGCACTGTCTGTGATACAATCCTTCCTCAGGGAGAATGCAGCCCCTGACCACCTTGGTACCCAGCCACTCACACAGTTGTAGGAAAACGTAGGAAAAAATACCAGTGGAAGTGTGTTGTGTCTTCCCATAATTCAGCCTTCTCTCCCTGTGGGAGTAACATTGGTGAAACCATTTATTTAACTAAATTACCAGTCGCATCTACTTGTTCAACACAAATTATTATTCGTTCTGGGATGATAGATAAGTGGCCTTGTCCAAAGTTGATTGTGTGCAATAAATGCCACATTAATATTCATAACTTTATAATAGTGCAGTATTCATAGAATGTGTGTGCAGCTGGGAAATACTCATTTTTAAATGATCTTTGACATGGATGAGAAATTCTTTGGGAGCATGACTGGTACCCGTTGGAGATGGTATTGAGACAGAACAAGAAAGGAAATGGTGTCCAAGATGCTAACTGTCCTTATCAACCATAAAGAACAACGTTATCAGATCATTTGTCAAACTCTAGAATTTTCTCTGTGGGGTAAGAATTGGCTGTTATTAGTCATCATGTTCCTTATAGTTACCTTTCCAGCTCTTTACATCCATGATGTAGAAAATTATGAACTTAATGCATTTCCTGGAATTTAATTTAGTCGACACTTTCAAGGAGGAAATGCAAACTCAAGTCTATGTCACGATTTGATATCCAAGGGCACTCCTTTGTTTGAAGGCGACATCAGAGTCACTTCTTCCCCAGCAATTTTACAAGAGAAAATATCAAATAGCCTTAATACTAGTATGCAGCTTAGGAGAAGTCTGTTGGCTGGTAGGTTGATGAGCTTGAGAACAGGTACTTTAAGATCCGAAGTCAAGTGTCCATAGAAAACTGGGAGATAATACAATACGAGAAGGAGGCTGATTGTGAGCCCTCTAGAGGAGACATACCTCCATTCAACATCAGTCATTTGTCACATGCAGCAATGAGGGTCGAATGTTGCTGTATTTCCTGATTTTTTTTTCAAGGAATACAGAAATCCAAATTTCCTATATAATGTATTCTCTTTTTTTTTTCCAAAAATTTTTTTCTGGCTTTATTGAGTCACAAGTGGCATAATGCTGTATGCATTTAAGATATACATATAGTTATTTTATATATGTATACATTGCAAAATTATTTTTACAATAGGTTATCAACCATTTCATGTAGTTTAGAATCTTTCAAATATATAACACAGCATTGTTAATGGTAGTCACTCTACTGTACTTTATATCCCCAGAGCTTGCTCATCTTATAAGTGGAGGTTTGCACCTTTTGACCACTTTCTTCCATTTCCCCAGCCCCTGGCGACCACTGATCTGTTCTCTGTTTCTATGAGAACACATTTCCTAGATTCCACATATTGGTATGACCACACGGCATTTGTCTTTCTCTGTCTGACTTACTTCACTTGGCATAATGCTCTCCAGGTCTGTCCATGTTGTCACAAATCGCACGATTTCCTTCTTGTTTGTGACTGAATGACAATCCATTGTGTGTGTGTGTGTGTGTATGTGTGTGTGTGTGTGTGTATGTGTGCATTTTCTTTATCCATTCATCATTGAAAGACACACCTTGTTTCTCTCTCTTAGATACTGTGAATAATAACACAATGAACATGGGGTGCAGCTAGCTCCTCAGTACAGTGACTTCATTTCCTTTGACCATATATCCAGAAGTGGAATTGCTGGATCAAAGGGCATCCTTCGAACAGAAATAAAAGAATAATAATTGCCATCCCAAAAACCTGGGAATGTGTGAAACTCACTGGGAATGGTGAATATACAAAGGCAGCTTTTCTAATATTAAACAGTGTTGTGCAATTCACCTGCAGCTGTAGATTAAATGTTAAAAAAACAAATGTATTAAAAATAACCCTAACTGTGAAATCTCTTGATACATAGCCATTGGCAATTATTTTTAAAAAAATATGAGGAACTGTGCAGACTAAATGAACACATTGGTAAACTGGTAATTCTTAAACTCTTTCTTTTAGCTCTTTTACACCACAAGTCTGAGCTTGTTACCATGACATGGTCCATGTTATTTTCCTTTTACTAAATAATATTTCATTTATTATGGAGTCTGCCTGCTGAGCAAAGATTTGTAGAGAATGAATAATTTTGTGGGTAATAGACGAAGAGAAGGAGCAGGAGAATATCATGGGTGGTCCTGGGGAAGAGTCCATGGAGGTTCCTGGTGGGATGGGTGCAGATTCTCCTGACTCCACCAGGAGCAATCAGAAGGAACGTTCCAGAAACTGCCTGTGCACTCTCAGAGCTCCTTCCTCCACTCCTTTGCTTGTCTTTGTCAGTGTGCACTGCTTTTGAGCAAATACACTTTCTGTTTGTGTTATTGATAAAGATGGCATCTTTTCCTCACTTAAAAAATGTCCTTTATCTTACCTCCAGTTCTGACTGTCAGCCATGTGCCTGCAGGTGGGGACCTGTGTGTGCAGACCACAGAAAGATGCTGGAGGGGAGGAAGCTAAAAATCTGACAATGATGCAAAATGCTCCACAAAGTGGGACCAAGAAATTCAAGGCCCCTGTGTTCTTTTGTCTCTCACGACCGACCCCTGGTGTCTTTACAGATGGAGGTCCCAGTGCTGCCTCCAAAACGCGGTCAGGGCTGACTTCAGGTGGCACCCCATTCTGCAGGGTCTGCCGCAGGAATTTGTGTATGAAATCAAAGCCTTGTCTATACGAAAGACCCAGTCCATCACCGCACTTCAATTACTGATTAAAGGAGGAAAACGCAGTCCAATTGATTGATTGGGTTCCGTGGGCCTGTGTCTGCATTGACTGAAGGCACTGAACATGTCGCACCCGGAGCTCTGCTTAGACACGGCCTCCTTGAGGTTTAATCCTTTGGAAAGGTTCAGCTTCCCAGACTGTTCTAGAAAAGTAAGGCCTGAACATGCACTGACTATGCTCCTACAATCTGAACGGTTGTTAGCTTGTTAGTAAACACAGGGCCCCGTGGAGAAACTGTGTCTTCCGTCCATGTCTCTGCTTCAGCAAGAATGAGAAAGAGCAGGATGACTAGGAAAATGGTTTTAACCTTTATTCTTAGCATAAATCAAGAGGCTCATTTTTCAGGCTATTCCCATAGAATTCAATTAAAGGTCAGGTTTGTAATGGAGATCCTAATTATTAATGTGTTGCTATTTTAATTATTAATAAGTTGAAATATTTGCATAATGATAAAGAAATAGCCCAAGAACAACTTTGATAGCATCTGAAGAGTCTTCAAAATATTTTTATCAGTAGAGCTTTTATGGGCGTATATAACTCATTTTAAAATAAGTGTAATATTTTACTATTATATTATATTATATTATATTATATTGGTAAGACTAGTGTTACTACCATCAGACAATATTAACCAAACTATACTGATTATGGGTCTGAAATATTTAAGAAGTAATTTAAATAGAAACCATCCAAGAAAAAACAGTAAAAGTAAATACTGTTTCATACAATCCTTACTTACTAATTTCTAAAGAATAATTTAGTTTAAGATCTATTTTAAATACACCCAATGTTACTCTACTTTACCTGCTGGGATATTGAATCTAAATCTCTTAGTGAAGATTTTGAACAATAATAACCTGCCACATATGTAAATTCTTAGCTGTATTTGAATTAGCTTTTCGAAGTGCAATTTATCAGAACCTAGAAATATCTGTTTCTGACACAAATAATAAATCTGACAAAATTAGATAGCAAATAAATGATTGATATTATAATGTTTAAACTTCAGCTCAAAGGAAAGGTATTTGCTTTTTGTTTGGCTTTGTTTTTTTAAAGACGGTATTTAAAGATACCTTAAAAATTGTCTTTATATTTGAAGTGCCATTTAAAATTTTTATTACCAGCATTATTTGATTGATATAATTATAAAACTATGTGACCTCAAATGTTGAGAATAATTGGGCGTTATTTATATAAACACATAAACATGTAAAAATCACTGGTCCTAATAGTTAATCAAACCCCCTCTTTTCAGAGGAGAAAAGAGTAAGAAGCTTTCAGCCTGAGAGAAATCATTTATTCAGGGATGTTTGAGGGCAGGATTAGTGATACTGACTAAAATGAACTTTTCAATAGCTTATGTGATATTTATTAGGGTGCAGTTTAACCAATGTTAGTAATTATAAGAGACACAAAATTCACTATTAATTAGTTCATCATCAATTATTCAGAGATAGGCCTTTAAAGGATGGCCACGCTCAAGCCTGTTTTCTATGTTTGTTGTGCATTTCATGTCTATGTTTCTTCGATTCCTTTTCACCTGGTAAAATCTTACTTTCCGTGTGTATTACACCTATCAGGTTAAAGGGGCTTTGTTCTCTTGAGGATCGATATCAAACCATGATTTCTTTATTTTGGGGGATATGATTCAAAGTGTACCTAGAAGAGACTGTGTTTTGAAAGAGAAAGAATTTTCTTTTTAAAATTCTACATGCTCGCCGAAACCGGTTTGGCTCAGTGGATAGAGCGTCGGCCTGCGGACTGAAAGGTCCCAGGTTCGATTCCGGTCAAGGGCATGTACCTGGGTTGCGGGCACATCCCCAGTGGGGGGTGTGCAGGAGGCAGCTGATCGATGTTTCTCTCTCATCGATGTTTCTAACTCTCTATCTCTCTCCCTTCCTCTCTGTAAAAAATCAATAAAATATATTAAAAAAAAATTCTACATGCTCCTAGTTTAAAATGTCTTTCTTCTGATGAAAGCAGAGTATGTGGTTTCAGGAGATAGCAGCCCCTGCACAGCTGTGCCTTTCAAACGGGACTTTAACAAGGAGCAGTCGGCACAATGAACTCTGACCACCTGAGGTGGAGGGACAGCATAGAGGTTTTCTTTCTTGTGGACAAAATTTAAATAAAAAAATAGGCCAGTATGTTCATCAAGAGGATATCTATGTGATTCAACTCTGTTTACATTATTGGTGTTTTCTGTTTTTATTTTTCATTTTCCTCCAGTTTTATTGAAATATAATTGACATATAACTATATATTAGTTTCAGGTGTAGAATGTAATGACTTGATATTTGTCTATATTATGAAATGGTCACCATAATGAGTCTACTTAGCATCCATCACCGCACAGAGTTACAATTTTTTCTTGTGATAACTTTTGAAATCTATTCTCTTAACAACTTCCAAATATACAATGTGGCAATTTTAACTATAGGCATCATGTTGAACTTTGCATCGCCAGGACTTATTTAATGTATAAGAGGGAGTTTGTACCTTTTGACGCCCTTCCGCTATTTCCCCCAACTTTCTATCCCTCCCTTTTTCTGTCTGACTTACTTCACTTAAGCATAATGCTCTCAAGGTTCACCCATGTTGTCACAAATGGCAGAATTTCCTTATTTTTATATGGTTGAATGATGTTATATATGTAATAATAATGTATATACCATGTTTTCTTTATCCATTCATATGTTGATGAAGACTTAGCTTCCTTCCATGTCTTGGGTATTGTAAGTAATGCTCTTTTAGATTCTGATTTAATTATTAGATACATTTCCAGAAACGGAATTGCTGGATCATAGGGTAGTTTGATTTTTTAATATTTTGAGAAACTTCTATACTATTTTTCACAGTGACTGTACCAATTTATATTTTCACCAATAGAGTGCTAACATAGTTTGAAATCTATATCATCTGCTATGTCAACTTACCTGAATATCTTCATTCATTCATTCAGTCAGTCACTCAAACATTTGCTGAACATCTACTCTATACATGGCTCCGTTCTTAACAAGCCGCCTGGCCACAGATATACAGCAAATGACAGCAATACAATCAGATGCAACCAGTTCAGGCTTCAGGGGAGGATACAGCAAAAGGGACGAAAATGATCATAATGATGGAAAATGCTGGTCATTGAAATAAAACACAATCCTTGTTAGAATTGTTATTGATTAAAATTATTCACTTATTTACATTAGAAACCAGAAGTGAAATCAGTGAGCATGTCCGTGGTGATTTGCCCCTCTGGCTAATTCCTCCCAAGAACGCTAGATTCAGTCTCTGACTTACTTTTTTCTATGCAACGTGCACTGACCACGTGGTCTTGCAGCAGTTCTTAAAAGTGTGCCCCACCATTGTCTCTGATCATTGCCTCAAAGTCACTGGCAATGATATATCTTTTTCTGTTGTTAAAATAGAAAGGGATTTTATTTCAGTCAGCTTCAAATAATTGGAAAACAATCAAGGGATCAAATCATCTTAAAGCAATGTCTTTCATTGAGTTGTTCCTTAATGGAGTTTTTACCACGTTCTAAGATGAAACTTCCCAGGTATTGCAAATATGCAGTAAGTAACAAGGCATCTAAGCTCCCTGATGAGGTCACTTTAATGGAGTTCAGTTTTGCCTTCTTACTCTTTCTTATTCACAATAACAAAAAATGCAAAACCAAGAGCTTGTGTAACACATATCTTTTGGGATTCCAAGCATGCCATTAGCGCTGGAGAAATGCTCTGGCTTAAAACCACTCAAGAGATAGAATTTTGTGGTTAGTTCAACCACAGACCACCAGTGTCCTTAAATGCCAAAGTCTGTGTAGAGGTCAAGGTCAGGATAAAACGCAATAGTTCAGGAAGGACAGAAATTCTTCTGCAAAGAGGAAGGTTGCTGATAGCAGTTCTTGATTGGTTTAATAGCAGCTGTAAAACTCCACAAATTAAATTTAGTGTTGTTGGGAGGAAATGCGAAAACAATATGAAAAACACAAAACCGGGAGGTTTAGAGTCTTCGATGATATTACAGTCTTACCAATTTGTATGATTTACTTTAAATTTAAACTCACTTCAGTGAATAAATAAACAAAAGAGGTGCCATCTATGTTCTCAAAATTCTCATCTATCTACTAGAATAAGCCTCAAAATGACCATCTCTTCATGCTCTGAACTCCTACACATTAAGATATCTAAGATCTGGATTTGTCTGATAGTCAAGAGCAACTTGTAATGTGTTTTTCTACCACAAACTCTATTATTAATTTAGTGACACAATTCACACTCCATTGTTGCTTCAGTGCCAGGAATTACTAAAATAGTGGTCAGCATTGTTGATGTTAGGATAGCTAGTTTGCCTTTGATTAAAAGAGTATCATAGCTGTATGAAGCATTATAAGCACTTTATTTCCATCATTGTAATGGTCCTTTTTACATTTTCCATCTGTTCTTACCAAAGTTTGTTGGTTTCCAGGTGCAGAAACCCATTGAAACTCCCGACATCTAAAATGAGAGAAACACCGCGATGAGCACACATAGCCTCAGGGGCAGTGCTGCCCTAGGTCCCTCAGAAGGAGCACAGCAGCCCTCAGGGCCTGGGACACAGGCAGCTGGTCCCTCCGTTCCTTGGCTTCTTCTGCCACCTTCTCTCAATTCCTTTCTCTTAGCTTTCTTTCCTTTTGTTTCCTAAGCAGAAACATGTCTGTGTTCATGTGTGTAAGCAAATGCAGGCATGGCATGAATTTTCACACAAACACAAAGTCACTCTTAAAATATTACAGTGGAATCTTAGTTCTATTACTGCCTTGGAAAGTGACCGTCAACAGTGGAAAAATACCATGTAAGGAAAAATATCCTGTAACTAATTTACATCTAGAAAATTTTTTTTTTTTCATTTGTAATGCTAACAGCAAGACACCCATGAAAAACATACATGGTGTCAAAATAAGCCAAAGGAAAATCATTTGGGCCAATATAAAAAGGACCCCCAAGTAAAATTCCCTTTATTAACCTTTGGTGGAGAATATGTTTGTATATTTTCAGAAAACAACTCCAAGGCCATGTGGATTCCTGCAACAGAGAGGAATTATCAGGAATGCTCTAACCATGAAGACAAGAGGAAAAACAATCCAGAGATGGAAGACGCTGACGAAGCTTTGCCATGCTAGCAGTCAGCAGCTGTGCGTCGCTGCAGGTTGCCCAGGATCAAACCAGAGAGGGTCGGACCTGCATTGCCACCATTTGTCCACCATCCAGAACTGAAATATCATTGCTGACATGTACACATAAGGAACTGTCGGACATTGAAACTTGGACTCAGAACTTTGGACATCGAAATTGGGACTTAAACATTTTTGTTCTTGATGCTTAAGTTTTACTTTTATTATGGTAGCTTCTTGTTCTTGATGTTTAAGTTTTATTTTCATTGTAGTAGCTTAATAATAAAAAAGGGTGAGATGTGGGGAACCGATATAGGGGTAAGCCTCGGACTGACCTGTTGGCAAAGTCACAAACAAATCCCAGCTTAGAGGGCTCAGTCCTCTTAGCATAATTAGGCTTGACCTTATAACACTCCCTAGATCTTATCTGGGAAGCTAATGGGCTGAGGGAAGTGCAGGAAGTGTAACTATGGTCAAAACAAGTGAAACTCACAAGAACTGTGTAACTATGGTAACCACTACCTTGTTTACCTCTGACTATAAAAGGTTGGTGCGGCCTGAGCACCAGTGGAAGTCCTTCCTCTTGAGTTGGACTTACCCGCCTGGCCCCCCAATATTTCCAAATTATCTCTTGTCTCTTCTCTTTCATTTGTGTGTGGCTCCACTTCCAGATCCTGAACCCTGAACCACGCGGGACGTAGAGGGAAACATTTATAACAGTCAACCTGTGACTTGTCCCCCAAAAGCTTTTCACAGTCTCTCTGGGAGCAGAAGTGTCACATGTGCTTCTCAGCTGGAGCTCCGCAGAGGATAAACATTAATTCAAGATATTTGGTTTAGTGCAAAGCATAATGCCCATTTATGATCCCCTGGAGAATGATTTTTGAAGCCAAGAAGAAGACATAATCTTGCATATTCCATGAAAAACTTTGAATGAATAAAGTAAGATGTAGCATTAATTACTAAAAAAAAAGAATATTCTAGAAAACAATTTTATACAAAAAAGTCAGTGTCATTGTCTCAGAAATTGACATGCAGAAAAAATTATAATCTTGTCAAACTTTTAGCCTCTGGAATCACCATGCATGTGGCAGAGTAGTTCAGGATTCTTGACAAATTCCTGTGCTTGGTGAACATATTTTCATCTTAAAAACATAAAATTGGGAAAAATAAATTTGAAATATTAAAGAAAAGTATATATTTAATGCAGTATATTAAATAAATTTATTTCCCTTTCTAGACAAACCTTCATTTAACTAACTCATTAAAATCAGAGTGGGTTTTAAAGATAAACACTCATTTTAAAAATTTGGCAATAATATGATTTCATTTTTGTAAAATAGATAGAAATTAAGGCCAATAGCAAACCTTCCAAAACCAGGAAAAAAGAGTATGTATCCTTCAGATAAGGAAAGGGTATTTTTCTATATTATTTAAGCATTGACACAGGTTCCTGAGAAAAACATCTATATATATAAAAGGTTAAGTGACCATTCGACTGTCCGACTGACTTGCGCATGCTCTCACTGGCACCAATCACCTGAGTGTATTTGATCTGTCATTGTCACTCCTGAATTTGGTTGTTCTTGTTGATATTCTGAAGCTGAAAGAAAGCTGCAAAGGAAAATTTTCCCATCGAATTTCTTAATAGTATTACTCCTTTGGGAATGCCGTATCATAAATTAAAATTGAAATTAGGTGCAATCATCAAGTTACTGAGAAATCTTAATAGTAAATTGGGTCTTTGTAATGTTATTAGATTTATTATCAAAAGATTGCGACCTAACATAATTGAAGCTGAAGTATTAACAGAATCTGGGGAAGAAGAGGCTGTTCTAATTCCAAGAATTGATTTGTCCCCGTCTGACACTGGCCTCCCATTTAAATTAATTCGAGGACAGTTCCCCGTGATGTCAGCATTTGTGATGACTATTAATAAATCACAAGGACAAACTCTAGACAGAGTAGGAATATTCCTACCTGAACCCGTTTTCGGACATGGTCAGTTATATGTTGCTTTCTCTCAAGTTCGAAGAGCGTGTGACATTAAAGTTAAAGTTGTAAATACTTCATCACAAGAGAAATTAGTCAAGCACTTTGAAAGTGTTTTTGCTCTTAATGTGATATACAGGGAGATATTAGAATAAGTTTAATCAATTTGTCAGTCATTATTTTTATCAATGTTGTTTTTTTATATCATGTTTTTATTGTTTTTATAATCATGTCTTTGTTGTTATATAATGTTGTATTGTTTATTTATTAATCAATTTATATATTATTTTCATATACATTTTATTAATTTTCTTTCATCTCTGACACTTCTATTATAGAGAAAAGGCGAATAGCGATATTAAAATATTTCTTCTAATTAATTTCCTCTCAATGTGCACGAATCCATGCACTGGGCCACTAGTTACTTATAAAGAGAAAAAGTAAATAAAATAAAGGAAATGTTAAATAAATAAAAAGTTATTTTTATTTAAAAATAAATAGTTAAAAAGTATCCTGAAATATTTTTTTCTGAAATATTTTTATCCTATGCTTTTCTTTATGTGAGGAAATGTGTCAGAATTTTAATACTAAATAATAGAAAAGTATTGTCTGAAGTAGTCAAAATTTATCTCCTTAAAATATTTGTAAAATCAATTACCTATGAAATATGTTGTGAAAATTTAAAAAGATTAAAATATCTTCTTCCTTAAAGTTAGATAGAAATGAGGACTCTCATGAAATTGTCCTTAAAAAGTGAAAATAAATTTTAAGGTATTTTTTTGGAAATTAACTTATTTGAATATCACTTAGCATTGAATGAAAGAAAATTATTATCATACAGCAACATCTTGTGAAAGTTTAAGAAGCAAAGGATAACACAGTTCTTTTTCCCATTTCTACTTATAAACCAATTTGAGAAACATAGTTGGAACTGAAAGGGAAAAAAAACAAACGATGTTATTGGGTTAAGAACTTTTTGCATTATGTTGTGTTTTCAGGGAAAAATAAGAGGTTCGTGATTTCCACTAAAATAATGTAAAATAAAATAAGTAGCAGGCAATGGCTTCCATTGAGTGAATGTCAGTGACTTGTGACATTGACATGTATGAATGTCATGACATGACATGTATGAGCACTTATCTTTACAGTTAGTTCTCACCTGTTAGTCATGATACTGTGGGTTGATGTAAAAAGTAGGAAGTTCTAAGGCGTACATTTTGATATAAGTTAAGGCTATTAAATTACTAGGTTTGGAAGATGTCGTCCGAGTGTCCTGAGGAGCAGAAATTGAAGGAAGTAGATCTGCATTTCCAAGAATAGAAACCACTTCTCAAGAGTGGAAAGATACCAACATGGTACCCAGTCATAAGGAAAGACCTCCATAATTACAGATCGCTGAGCCAGGGACTGGCAGAGTATAATTAAGGACAGAATAATCTCACTCTTGTATAAAGTACAAATTAATAGGGCCACGTCTCCAAAACACAGTGAAGATTGAAAACCCCAGAGAAGGTCAATGGAGGCAGTTACAGGAATCGCCAGGGACAAGTTTCATTTAACTGGAACACAAGTAGCCTGTGGAGGCCGGCGAAATGATTAAAATGTGCATTTAATTAAATGGAAACTGTCAAGTCACTCCCCAGATGGTGAACAGAAACAAACTAAAGATATAAAACTCTAAATCTTAGTCTTATCTAACAAAACCTATAACTACATATTAATGTGATTTTTTCCTCTTATTTTTAAAATGACAAGAACTCTCTAATAAGACCTCATTAAAGAAAGTAAATCAGGTGTTTGTCATAAGGAAGATATTATCCACTAGTTTTTTCAAGTTACAATTTCCATACAATGAATTTAGGACACGGATTTCAATGTGAAAAGTAAAATAATTTCTAGTAACTCTTTGACCACTCATGTGCCTGTGCCATTTCCTGAATCTCAAACACAGATCTTGACTTAGATTTCGTGTGACTGATCAGTCTGAAGCCACATCCGATCTCATGAAGCTGATCAACAGAAAGCTGTTCAGATCACATTAAGGTGCCTATTTTTCTTTGACTTACCCAATGTGTTATTCAAAATAGTTTTTATTTAGATAGCAGAAGAACCCTTTTTTCACAGTGTATTATTTAAAATAGCACTTCTAATTTGGACTTATGACTGTTGGATTGTTATGACACAGACCTTTTCTAAATCAACAATATGCAAAAAATAAAAAATAAAAGAATTTTGCTGTCCCAAGAGAGCTCAAAGGGCCCATCATAAATGGATCCCATGCTGAGCAGTAAAAGTACAATGATTTTACTGATGGGAAAAATCAAAGTAAAAATAGTTTGTGGTAGTATCCTGTCGCCTGGCAGAAAGGCTTTCTCTGACCATCATCCAGCTGATTCCTGACTTTCTTAAGATGATGTAAGAGGTGATTGATGAAACGATAGTAAATCTACACATTTCCCAATTCATGGAGATATCAGCTGAAACACTCCAAGTTGAACATGTATCCTGAAGATAGCATGCGAGTTTTCTGTTATGTCCTAAGCTCTTTACTGTATTTTCTGTAAACATTGACAGGATTTTCCTCAAAATTATTAAAAGCAATCTGTGAGAATACTTCCTCTCAGAGGGAAAAACATACAAACACTGGAGATTAGAGTTACAGCATCTATAGAAAGACATATATTTTAAAGCTGATCTTTAATGTTTATGGGGGCGGGGAAGAGTCATTGAATAATATGAACCTAAACCAAATAATGATAATAACTTATGCTTCCCTGAAATTCTCATGAATATAAAGGAAAATTTGGAGAACAGAAATGAGGAAGACTCTTTGAGGCATGCCCCTCCTGCTTGGTTAGCTTCATAAAGATACTGAACATACCCCAATGAACTTGTAAAAACTTGGTCCTATAATTCAAACAACAAGGGTCTTCCAGTGAACATGAGACCAAAAGTGCCCTGGCCACTGGCAAGCACACGGAGTCCTGTAGAGGGAATTATTCAAGGCTCTCATTAACTTTCCTAGTAATTCCAACAAAATGGAAACCAAGTCCACATGGCACGCTGACCGCCAGAGAGAAGGGATGCATTTCACCCATGCATTTGTGAAAACATTGATACAGTCAGAAATAAGGCAGAATCAAGTTCAATGTAGGAAGTGGCCTTAATGGTATTGAAAGTTTGATGGTTCAAAATGATGAATTTTAAAAAGCTTTTAATTAGCACTCAGGGAGAAAACAAAAGGGATGTCTTTGGACAACAGCATGAGGGTTTCAGGTTGGAACATGGACAAGATGTTAAGAGCTAAATGCTGAGGTGGTTTACCCACAGATATTCTGGAATCTCCTTCTTCAGAGTTTTAAAGCAACTACACAGTATTGAGCGGCTATGGCCCGTCAGAGCAAAGGGTTGGAATGAAAATTGTTTTTGTTGTTCTCTATGATGTAAATTTTTTATATTTAATATATGAACCTATTAAATATATGGAGGTTCCTGAGTTAACCACATGGTAGAAAATCAGATGTGGTTTTCCTCTTGTGAAGATACTGGTGATGCTGGTGACATTTTTATATCTGATATATGACCGAGGAAGCATTCATGGATAAACAATGTAACAGCGACATGGAAATTAGTGCTGTGTGTTCTAATTTTGGAATCTGCCATTGACTTTCCTCCTCATGGGATGAGTCACATACACTCAGATGTAATATTACAGATTATTAACACCACTAGCGGTGAATGGGGGACACCGCTGCCTCACAGGTCCTTGTAAAATAAAACTAGCAAAATTGACTCATTGTAAAGCTTTAAAATCATAATTCATTTAACTAACTAGGCAACAAAATGATGATGATGCTATAAATATAGAATCACTCCTGAAGAGCTGACAGAAAAAATAATCGGTAGAAATTTATAAAATTGGTGCAAATTGGAGAAGTATAGCATGGAGGTGATGAGCGCTGGCATTCGTGAGGTTGTACACAATAGTTTCATTCCATGAGAGGCTCCAGGATTTTAGCAAGTGAATAGGAAATTAGCACAAACAAAACACAGAAGTAAGAACAGCTAAGAAAAGATGAACTGGCCCCAAATTACCAAATTGACTGTAAATGAAGCATGTAGACAGGGGGACGAGTCCTGGGAGAGAGACATTTTAACACTGATGTTTAACTGTCAAAGAGTTAAGTCCCTTTAAATTGCACACAATCAAGAAGCTACTTTGTTTGAGGAGCTAATTTTGCCTTTGCTTCTGATGCAGGAAGTGGTCGCACATCTGGAAGGAGAAACGTATTAATCTCCACATGGGCCATGTTGCTGCCCCATGGTTAGAACAAGCAGAATTCGGGGGGCAGGGGGACACGTGAGTAGGTCACAGAAATTGCTTTCTTGAATCTAACACAGATATTGTAGGTGAAAAACAATAATTTATTTCTTGATTAAAAAAACCCCATCAATCCAACAGATCCATTCAAGGTTCCATAATAGGAACCTTTTAGGTCTGAATTTCCACATTCTAAGCCTCGTTTTGTACGTGGGCACTAACTTTGCTGGGGAACACCTAGCATTGGTAGAGAAAAACACAGAAGAAATTCCCCAATATGACATCATTGTGTAACCTGGCTTAGTGGAAAACATCATTGGTATACATTGACATTTGGAAAGCAGAAACAAAGAAGAGTTAGAGAGAAGAGCAATATTTTTAAGGAAACCTTACCATCCGTGAGATTTTTGGAACACATCTGTTTTGTTCCATACTCCTGGTCAGTAGTTACTACTCTTGTCATTCAAAGTAATCCATGATGTTCACGCGGTCAGCTTGGATTGAATTTTTAATATTTTCCCCAGAATGGCTTGTTAGATTAAGTTGTTGTCATTTACAAGAATGATCCTGTGGGTAAGAATGAGATTGTGATGTCATTTTTGAGAATTCTCAGATGAAAGACAATATGCTCTATATGGGTCTCCAAAGCACTTAGTCCACATAAGAAAAAAAGAAGACAAAACGAATCTCTACACATAGGGAACAGAGAGCTCAGAGAAGAGGTATGCAGAGGGCAAAGCTTTATTGCCCAGAAGGGGCAGCTCTCTGTGCAAAGGACCTGAACTGCACTTCAAGGATCATCCACCAGAGGGCAGTGTGCCCAAGGTAAGAGAAGGGAGGACTCTAGTAGTAAATCCACATTTACTAGTAAACACTTAGAATAATTTACACTTACGTTACCAAGGTGCCTGTAGGCATATTTTAAAATCTAGAAAGTATAATAATTTCTTTGTTTTTAAAAAGAATTCCTGAATAGGGGCCACTAAATACCAGCTTCTATTTTTTTTATATGATGACATTGCATTAAGAGGAAAAATGTTGCAGTTGTATTTTTAGATATGAAGTTATTTTTGTATGTATTGATTCCTATAAAGAGAAAACACCACAGTGATATTTCCTAGGAACAGTGTATGCGTGTATGGATGGAGGCTTGTAAATGTTGTCTTCCCAGTTTCAATCACCTACATAGACACGCGGAAGGAAATGAATCACCTACATAGACACTCGGAAGGAAATGAAGGACGCCAAAAACCCTTCTATAGAGTCTCAGGTGCACCTTGCAATCAGCACACAGACCCATCTGAAAGAGGCGGGCACCTTCTTCCTGCTCCTTCATCCCGCGGTGAGCATGGGGCTGCTGGACCACTCCCGGCAGGATACCTGCTCATCTTTCCTCAGGGCACACCTGAACACACGCATTAATTTTACCTCTTCTGGTGGGGCTTAGAGATGTGCATTCCCTTCATTAACTCCTCCAAGAACCTGTGGCTAAAAGTCGATAAGTCCATTTTAGAACCAAAAGGGGAAGAGTGGCAGCCTCCTTACCTGACATGGGAGGGAAATGAAGTCCGGAGGTAGAGGGAGATTCTGGGTCAGGTAACTGACCAGCAGCTGGGCGGAGCTCTGCTTAGGTGAGGAGTCCTCTCTTCACATTCCCAGCAAAGACCCAGCACAGGAGCCTGGTATTCCCCCTCTTGGCATTTTCCAGGACCGTTGGATAAAAACAAGAAACAAAATAGTAAAATAAATCAATAAATTTAAAATTGAAAGGCAAAGCTGCTATGCCAAAAATCGCAATGAAATCCCACTGGAACACAAACTTTCTTAACAGTGTATCTAACCATCTTTGTGACTAATCTTTACCTTTAGAATGTTATTCTGTGCTTCAACTTAAGAAAAAGCACCCAGCATTTTTTTTAAGTTTGTACTGACCTTTTCCATTCTGCCTGACCTTTGTGGTATCATGAGAGTGTGTAATATTTCTAAGAAGGCTGATGGAGAGAGAGCTGCATTTAAGTTCATGGATTTCTTCACCGTAGAAGTACTTCCTCTCATACCCTAGTCATAATGGTGATAACAGGACCAAGAAATTTTCTTCTATTGAGGCAACTAGCCTCAAAGGATGATTAAAACATACCTCCTGAACCACAGGCCGAAGGGGCTGGGTGAGTCCTGCCAACACCCAGATCCCAGTGTCCACGTGGACTGCCACCTGCCACTCCCCTCTCTGCACAGGCGCATCCCACGCCCCAACCGCTGGCCCCTGCAGCATCTATGCTCCGTGGAGACAATCACATCTGGTGTCAGGGCCGTGGCCCTCCTTGGCTCATCTCGTCTTCTGGCCCTTTGATGCATTTGTTCTGCATTAATCATATGGATTTCAAGTATGAGGTAGATTAGCTTAATTTTTTGCATTGACAAGTACTTTGAATTGGATGTTGGGCATTTTTCACATTAGACTTGCTTACTGTGAGCAAAAGGGAACATATGCTGTATGATGCCTACTACTTGAAGCAAACAGGGATGTAAGGGGTTATAAAACCAGCCTGTTGCAGCCCCGAAGAGGCACGTCGAAGCAGCTCACAGGAATGATCATTCCACGCCCGAGTCGGGGACTGAGGTTATTTGCTGCCCAGCAGCACGTGGGTGCGGTCTGAGATGTGGGGGAGCCTGACATACCTTTGTCATTGGAGATGCTTCACATCACACATCATGGGAACAAGATGTGAGGAACTATTTCCGGCATCTCCAGCATCACGGCTCTGAGTGCACTGCTGGCTGTGGCCCACGCAAAATAATAAAGTGGCATCACGTGCGCCACCGCTTTCGGCAGGGAGGCCTGCGCAGTCTTCTTCAAGCTCCCCAGGAACGGCTAGCATCCAGGTCGAGGGAAGCCACCATTCTGCTTTAGTGAGACAAAATGGAATGGGCCCTGGTTGCAATATTGTGTTTAAGTGGTAGCTTTTAATCTTCAAAATTATGCTCACTAATTATATGATCTAGCCAGTCATCTTCCAGCTGTAAATTATAATACATATTCATCATTACATGAATTGCACCTTCTATGAAACAGCCGTTATGCAAACAGTAATAGTTGGTATGTCATCGGAGTGTATTGGCAATTAATTCCAGAAATGATCAATGGGATGGATGTCCTTTCCCCCACTTCTGGTTTATTTATGTGCTCCCATTAATTATGCCTAATTTTCTGTTGGCACTTCTCTTCCTAATGTAATTCAATTTGAGCATATCTTTCTAGAGACTTATTAATAGGCAGGGTCATTTATATTGTGTAGCACAAATATTTTATAATCCACTAATCTTGACAAAAAGGCAATGCCTTCCTAATAAAAAATGGATGAGGAGTAATGGTTCCTTATTAATAACTTAGTAGGTCAGATCACACAGTTTGAAGTGTCTATTACACTTTAATTTTATCAGATTCCTTCCTTTGGAATTGGTCAAGCTTCCTTTATCTCTTGATTTCGATTGTTTTTCGAGTCACCCCACCTCAGCAACCCCAAACAGGTCTCAGGGCTTTGTGACTGCGGAAGTGGGTAAACACCAGTGAGACCTTCACCTCACAGCGCCAGAGGGCTTCCTGAGAGGGTGAACCGGTCCTATTCGTCTTAAAGTACCATTTTCTTCTTATACAAAATGTTAATAAACAATGGATTCTTCATTACCTAAGGTTCACAACACTTTCAAAAATGGGATGATAGCAGCACAGTCTTTCCTTAGAACACAGACTTACACAGAAAATTCAAATGCAATTTCAGAGGATTTATATAAATCTTGAAATTAACCCATGGACTTCTTGGGAAGGGAGAGTGAAAAACACACACATTAAAACATAATTTAGGACCTTTGGTCAAAATACACTATCTGTTAATACCATAGAGATAACATAAGCTGGATAAATATGGTTTTCTAAAATCTATGTGTCATGGCCAAGTTTTGATGTAACTACATTTTTGCTCTTGACCTAGGCTTACAACATTTCCGCTGTCTCGCAAATGCTCCGCAAGGTGCTGTGATGACCTGCCAAACCCTGCCCTCTGAGAGAAGGATGAAACGCACACAGGAAACCTGTGGCAGGTGTTCTTAGCCCACACAATTCACCAGGCTTCAGTCTTCTCATCTGTAAAGTGGGGGAATCGACTAGTTATGTACAAGCTCCCTGCCAACTCTGATTTCTCATGGCAAAGCATCTGATAAAAGTATACAAATGTGCCAAAGCAAAAGCAAATAATAACACAGTCCCAAGGAATGTGAACAGGTAGGAAAAACTACGGTAAAGAAGTGATCCAAGAAACGGAAGGAGACGCACGGAGCAGGGCCAGGCAGGGTGTTTCGAGGGGCCGGCTCCCACCGGACACTGTTTCATTATAACTCAGTTACGTTCTGGCTAAGAGATCGTCTGCTAGTTGAGGAACCAGTTATTTTATACAAAATTATCATCTTGGCAAGAGTGGGCGAGTTACTTGGCTCACAGTGAGATTCTTCATTGGCAGGCATGCTCTTTAAGAACTGCTTTTGAAGATGTTTGGAGGCCGTTACCAGCACTTTTCAGGACTTTGAGGCTTTAATATAACAGATGAAAAGAATTTCCAAATTAGGTTAAGATAAAATTATCAAAATTGTGCACATAATCAATAGCTCTTTATGGAGCACTATTAATTTGGAGAAAAAAATATATGAAACTTTCTTAAGAAAATGGATTCCACTTATGCCATTCCAAAGTTATGTTTGATTTTTAATAAAATCACTAGCAGAACTTTATCCTAAGATTAAATTATTTTTATTTAACAATATTTTATTTCTTATCAAAATCTACAATAATACTTTTCTAACATGTTTATTATTTTTGTTTATATTATAAACATAGCATTTATCTATAAATCTCATGGGGTTAAGAAGATTCATTTCAATGAAAGGAATTTGGATCATATTATATTAGGTAATATAATATTCTACTTATTATACATACATTAATTTTGCATCTGTTTTTTCCCCTAAACACTTCTTACGTTCATTATTTGCACAAAATCATCCAGATTGACATAACTACTAAAATTTAATTCTTTTGGATTCTGCTCCTAATTTTTTACACTAGACATTTATTCAGTGTGCAAGGTTCTGGGTGATATGGATGCAAAGAGAAGTCAGTTAACACAAGTTCTTTGTCCTGACACAAGGAGCCCAGCTTTGGCCAGCATGTACTATGTATTTAGGTCCTTACATGGAACATTGATTTATCGCTCCCCAACACTATGAAGTAATAATCTCCATTATTGTAGACTTGGAAAGGGCACTGCATGGGACTAAATAATTCACTCAGCGTCATACAGATAATAAATAACAAAGCCAGAACTCAAACCCAGATAGGCCCTGGTTGAAAAACCCTACACTGTTTTATGAAACAGAATAATTAAGTAGCCTCAAAGTCAATAATACACACCACATGAGAAAGGGTGGCTTAGATAATTAGTAGAGTATCAGCAGAACTTGCTGTTGGACCGAATAGCCAGCGTGTGCTTCTTAGAGAAGACCCATGGGGCATCTGAGCAGGTAGAAGACTTCACTGAGCCAAAGAAAGAGCCAGTATTGCAGTTGTTCCATGGGGAAGCAAGTGGCTTTCTCAGGAAGCAGGGGGAGGTAAGAGTGCAATGTTTGTGGAGGGCCTTGAGTACTGAGGTAAGAATCACACATTTTCCCCAGTAAGAACTGCGTATAACAGGTTTCTGGAGCCAGATTCTTACCTGGTCATACCACATAAAAATGGGTTAATTTCCAGTGATCTTCAGAATGAACTAAGACAATAGCAACGATGCTGTTTCAATAGCAGTGGTAGGGATCTACTGCAGACTGAGCCTGGTTGATGCCAGCTCCGTGGAGAGGAATTGGCAGGGGTGAACCTGCTGAAGAGACATCGGCGTGGTGATCAGTAGGGAGGACGGACTTGGAAGAGACAGGAGTCAAGCTGGTGAAGGTTTGGGCCCATGTGGCTGACGGGACGTCGAAACCTTTTTTGGGATTATGTAGTTGGGAAAGGGGATGGAGGTAGACAAGATAAGGATTCAGTTTGACATGTGAGTTTGTGGATCTCAGAGGCTGAGGCTTATGTCCTTGAGGTCTCAGCGATTGTTAAAATGGGAACCTTGGCTTTGGTGTCATTTGCATCGAGGTGATAGTTTAAATCTTCAGGATAAACTATTTTTTTTCCTGTAAAGAAAGAGGTATTTCTAATACATGAACTTCAAGAAGGAAGGGAAGAAAGCAAGGAGGCAAGGGGGCCTACAGACGCAATGAGAGCATCTCAGTATGGGTTGGCCTGTGTATCGAGGACTGTGGGCAGTCACGAGGTTTAAAAAATTTCAAAGGCTGTTAATTCGCTCAATCTGTGACATCGGGGAGGAAATTCTGAGAGAAAGACCAAGATAAACAGAATGGGGAAAGAGAAAGAGAGATCGGGAGACACAGTTACTCAGCATCGTACAGATAATGACAGAGCAGAAGCATGTGGAAGGGATAGTGTGTTTTTGAATTAGCTTTTGCATTAAAGCAATCATTCTTCAGCCAAGGCTGATGAACGGACTAAATAACCTGAGCAGGTCAGGGACTTACTTTAATGCAGAACCGGGATCATCACAGATGCTCGAAGTGGTACCCTGTTCACCGGGGTGGTGTGGACAGAGCTGCCAGTTGACCCTGAAAGCAGCTGACACTCCGTGGCTTGGAGGGAGGGTGTTCTCAGAAGGGGTGGTCAGCAAGGACCTGCTGTGTTAGGCAGACGGCGCGGTGCTGGAACATTCGTCATGCTTCTTGGAAGCAGAGAAGTTTCAGGAGGCAAACTGGAGGACCGCTGCTCACAGTGAGCCTCGTGGCCAGTTCTGGTGCAGCGTGGCCCAGGTCAGGATGGGGACTGAGGTGCTATAAACCCTGGCCAATCGTGAGGGCATTGATTTAGTAAACAGGACAGAAGCCAAGCGGGCCCAGGAGTCCAGGGTGCTATCTGGGACATTATTTAAGTGTTTGATTGCAGCATCTGATTGGTGAAGAACCTATTATACTTAGTGCTTCAGAATAACCTCAGAAAGTCACAGGTAACTACAAAGGGGCTAATAGGCTGGGTGAAGTGTGGTGGGTTCAGTAATTGGAGATCACAGTGAAAACTGTAGATTCATAAGAAGAGTGGATTCGGGGGCTGTGATCCGAGGGGAAATCTTGAGTGTGAGAGGGCAGGTGGACTGAGGGTCCTGAGGGTGGACTGATGGGTCCGTGGGTGGCTTGATGTAAGAGAGACACACTGATGGGCTCAGTGTGTAATGCTGCCTCCTTTTACCTCGCTCTGCCCTCGCGTGCAGTCTGAGCAGAGAGATGCTAGTTACCTCTGTGAGTTGACTCAAACAGGGATCGTGTGGGAAGAGCAGAAGTGAATGGTGAACGCCCTGAGGGGCAGGGGAGCTTGCCTCTAACATCCTCTGTGTTTCTGAGATGGAAATAGTGCGGAGTTAGTACAAAACTTTCCTATCCATGGAAAGTCTTCAGAATGGCTTTCCAGTCCATTGTGATTTTCCAAATCCAGGAATATTTTTGTTCAAATTGATCATTAAAAACCTCTGTGACTCCTGATCATGTCATCTACATATTTAAGAGCCAAAGAGGCAGATGTCCTCTTCCCATCAGGCAGTCTCATTTTGGGGTATGTATGTATGTATGTATGTATGTATTTATTGTTAATTCTTACCTGAGGATATTTTTTCCATAGATTGTTTTTAGAGAGATTGGGAGAGAGGGAGGAAGGGAGGGAGGAAGGGGGAGAGAAACATTGATGTGAGAGACACACATTGACTGGTTGCCTCCTGCAGGTGTCCGGACTGGTGTAGGGGATTGAACCTACAACCCAGGTATGTGTCCTTGACTGGGAATTGAACCCACGACCCTTCTGTGCATGAGTCAATGCTTAACCACTTAGCAACACTGACCAGGGCTGGGGTATTTATTTTTTACAAGATTAATTAATGTTTGAGATCATAGGTTTAAAATATGAGAAATGACTTCCCCAAATTTTAACAACAGGGATCTGTAATTTTCCTGATAATTTTTACATGGTTAATCATTTTACCAGGTTAATTTATGTTATAAATATGTACTGCTGGTTTCCATGGTTTGGATTTTGAACTCCAATGCACACACACTTTAAATGGTGAAATGCAATACAGACTGCACTGCAAATCTATCATGACCAGAGAGCACTGTCAGCCGGATGTCTCTCCAGCCCCTGCCTCGCCTGGCTGTCGCACACCGTGGACGTTCTCCTTGACAGCCTGGTGTTCCTATTAAATCCCAAGCTTGCTGTTTGGGCAAGTGCCCTGCGCCAACACCGTGCTGTTCACTCCCTGCCACTCTCACCCTCCTCCCCATGCCAACCCCAGCCGCAGCCCCAGCTCTAAGAATCTGACAGCCCTGGGAATGCCCCCTGTGGAACACCCACCGTGTCTCCCTCTTAGGAACACCAAGCGAGCATCCCCTAAGACGCCGCACGAGCCCTCCTGTGCCATGGAAGTGGAACAAAAGCCATTTTGGGGCGTTTGCTGTATCGGCAGCTGCAGGCTGATGCCTCCGGCTTTCTGTGAAATAGAGGCTGAAGTATAAAAATAGACACTGGCATTTATTGGAGGCTGAAGCCTGTTGAAGTTTTACAGATTTAGAAAGTTCACTAATCGCTATCAATTAAAATCTCTGCCGGGTTGTTGCATGAATTATTCACCATCGTGCACACAATAGTAGGGCTCTTGGAAGTATTTATTTCAGCCAAATACAGAAATAATGAAGTTCAAACTGATAAAAACATTTTGAAAAGTGTTTCAATTTGTGAATAGAAAGAAAATAGCCATTTTAGCATAATTACTGGACTATATCTTAAGCCATGATCGATAGATAGATATATACTATAAACATATTTCTGATCTCTGATATACTTAACAAATTTTGATCAGTTTCTCTTAGTCTTTAGTTCAAAACAATCAAGGCAATGTTACCTAAAGTAAAATGTCAGTCTAGTACAGCTGTAAATATGCACATTTATATACAATACTCAGGGGTGTCGTATATAAGTAACTACTAGTAAATGCACATTTATTAATACTGATCACTTTATGAAGTTTGCATGTTTTACTGAAAATTAGAATTAGAAAGATCAGAAGTAATCCAATGCTCCCCCTAAGTCTACACGGTGTTTGTTTTCCATCTGCTGGCTGCCTGTGGTTTCCAGTCCATAAATCATCACTTGGCTGGCACAACTAGTCCGTTCTGTCCTGTCATGAGCTGCACATGCCAGGCCCCGACCCTAGCAACAGCTCTGACAGCCCATCCCCAAGAGATAGGTACCAGGTGGGTAGCACTCAGAGAAAGTGGTCCAGAGCACCGCCGAGGTGGCATTATTACCTGTCTTATGACAGGAAACTGAGACATCACCATTTCCTAAACCTCCACACTCATCAGCACCGGTGAAGGCCCTAAAAATTGCTCTGAAAAAGGAAAGGCAAATGGAAGAAGCACTCAGTGATGACAATGGCACTGTCGTTAAAGACTGATGGAGACTTTCAATTAGCAACCACTCCGAATGCGGCGCGGCGTGGCCAGCATTGCCCACCATGAGCTACAACCGCAGCAAAGATAAAAGGTCATTACCATCCATTGAATTCAGTGCTGACAAGTGCATTTACCTGACAGGAGCGTGGACGACACACAAAAAAACTAAATTAAAACAACATTATGGGCTGACTCAACTCCACATGAAAAAGGAAATTTAGAATGAAAGACAGAACAAATCACAGGCTGAGAATGATTTGATTTATAGTACCTTTCTGTTGCAGAAAAATACTTATTCTGTGGCCCATTGTGATTGACACTGTAACCTTTGAGAAAGGTACTCCTCTTTATTAACCAGTGCTGTACCATGATCAGACCACCTGCTGTCTCATGGTAGACTTCAAGACATACCTTAATCAAGAGGGTTCAATAATACTTATGTAAGAATAAAGAGAACACATAATCATGCAAATGTGTATGTGCTGAACATTGTTATTTTGTAAAGTTTAAGAATAGTGTTGAAGCTTATATGAATACTAGAGGCCCGATGCACGAAATTCCTGCAAGAGTACGCCTTCCTTTCCCCGGCTGCCAGAACCGGCCTCCCTCTGGCACCCAGGACCCGGGCTTCCCTCCAGCCATAGGCAGGCACCAGGGACCCAGGCTTCCCTAGAAGCCTTGGCTTTGTCTGGAAGGTCGTCCTGAAGGACGTCCAGTCTAATTAGCATATTATGCTTTTATTATTATAGATAAGATAAATATTTTATAAATATATTATTACCATTTTTAATGTCTTAATATTTTATATTTACTAGAAAATGAAACATATTTATGTTGAAAAAGGTAGGCCATATGTAACAAGATATATTCTAAAACTAATATATATGTTTCTCTATAAGTCTGTATGGCTACTGAAAGATATGTTTTCTATCTTAATAGTATTTATATACATCTTATGTCTTAAAAGGCTCCCAATTTAAGTTATCAATAATTTATGCATTCTTTAACTTGGTCACTAAATGCATAAAATGCATATTGTTTGGCTTGAAGAGTTCATAAAGTTCCTGACTAGAAAAAGTTGATAGTTCTATACTGAAATAAATTCTAAAATTTAAAGAAAATGCAGTTTTAGCATTACCAGTAAAATTTGTTTTATTACAATTCTTAAAAAAGAGGTACAGATTTATCTTTTCTTCATAAGAACAAATGATTGTCCTTATTTGTTAAGTATTATTTTAAAGTCTTTACTTTCGTGAGTCCAAGCAGAATAATTGGAGTCGTTTGATTCACTGTCACGAATGAACCTTGAACAATGGAACCAGCTCTGAGACAGAAGTTTCCGGCACCAAAGAAAGAATTCAAGGGCCTGTGCCCACCCAGATTTCAAGCCTGGAGCACTTTTTAACTGACTTGGCAGTGACGATGAAAATCTCCACAGTGATTTTCTCAGTATATTCTACCTTACGAACAATAATTTATGTGTCCTAATTAAGGGTGTTATTGGCATTGTTATCTTTACTCACAGCTTCTATACTGTTTCTCCCTGAAGCAGCAGCAGGTAGACCCTGAGGATGGAATTTTCCTAGAAATCGGGTTTAGTGCCATTTTAATGTTCTCAATATTAGCTCCTACTGTTTCCATTCAGGAAAAGGTTAATGTTATACGTGCACACACAAGATATACCTTAACCCGCGCGCAGTTTGCTTTTCTCTCTAGATAACACACGTTTTCATTGCCCCATCATCTTTCTCAGTTGCAGACAAATCACGTGCACACAGAAATGTGCGTGGGTGTATGCAGCAGTGTCTTTCGAGTTTGATATCCCTTTCTATAAGAAATCAGTTTTCCTGAATCACATTATTAATGGACCCTGTGAAGTGAGCCTTCCATATGGGGGCAGCATTGCACCAGGTGGATGGCTGCATCTGGGACTTCATTGGAGACCACAGAACTCAGTCTGTTTTCCCAAAAAGCTTCATTTGAACAAGATGATTCCATAAAAATGGCAGAGCTAAAGCCATGGCATTTTTATAACAAATTTAATCATCAAATGTGGTTGAACTTAGGAATGCTATTTCTAATTACCAACATAAATATGCAATATGAATTATACTATTCCAAAAAAAATCACAATTTTATGAATATTTGTCTTTTTACTCACAGATTATTTTTTATATTTCAAATATCTCACAGGTGTTCAAATGAAACAAAAATATAACAGCACTTATGTCTTTATCACTTAATTATTCTAATGATGAAGGTGACATAACCAACATGGAGTTTCAATGATATTGAATTTGCATTTTGGAGATCCTCAGCCTCATTTTTGGTGCTTAACAGGAATAATATAGGTTGTCAGGGAATTAATTATATATGAAATAATAAAAACTAATTTATGTTCATAAAAAATTAAAGACACACATTTTACAAGTAAATGTGACATTTATTACTTAACCTGCAATGCTTAAGCTATCTGTTGAGATAGAGGCATGCTTTTGGTTAAATATGCTCTATGCTTA
>NW_005871130.1:4352802-4395302 GCF_000147115.1 Myotis lucifugus
TATATATATATATATGAGTTTTTCTCTAATGTATGATACATTTTCTTTAGACATAATTAAAGGCAAGATAGTATTACAAAAATAGTCACCAGGGTACAATATTATAAGGATATTTTGACTGTGACCATTTTTAAAAATTTCCTTCTTTATTTTTTCCATCACCATTTATACTCCCTATACCTCTTCCATCTCCACCCACCCCCACCCTGCAATCACCACACTGTCCATGAGTTTTTTCTCTTTTTCTACTTTTTTGTCCAATTGCTCTACCTCCCCCAAAGCTCCCCCATCAGAGTTATCATAATGTTTCCATTTATTTTCATAAAAAATATTTTCTCTGTCAGTTACGATTGCTCGTTATAAATAATTAAATCCAGTACAATTTGATTTTCACTTAAAGCAAACTGACTCTAGGAACTTGAAAATGGATACAAGATCCATAGGGCCCAGGTGTATGTGGTAATGCACCAGGCGGTCCATTTCAGAACTCGCCTCTCAGCCACCTGACAAGCAGGTGGAGACCAAGGCCAAAGTCCCTTCTTGCAGCGGCTTCCTCGCTCTTCTCATCTACTTCATTCTTTCTCCTATAAATGTATCAGCTTGTTCAATTTCTTGATAAAAGGAGAATGGAGAAACAAACAAACAAAATTTCAAAGGAAAATGCTTCAAACCATGCCTGGTTTTGAGCAAGCCTGACGATAGTCAAAGGCACTTTGTAGAAGTAAGTGTCATGGAGTTCCAGAATCGTCCTGGCTTTTTATCTCTAGAATATCTTACATTTTCACTCTGTCTCAGTGATCTCATCATAATTTCTTTCAAAAAACACATTTTGGGTGCCATATTTTAAACAGATATAATTCCAGTCAAAATGGACTGGGGGTTGGCTCCTTTAAAAATTAACAATAATTTGTGCTTTAGTGAGATATTTCAATGTTTTGAGCACTAAAATGATATGAAGTATAAATAAAAATTGAAGAAAATGTGGAAGTAATTTGAGCCACCTTTTGTTACTTAAAAAAAACATGCTTTTACAAATTTTAAGTCCTGGATCCACTTACTGAGGTTTAATATGATAATCCTAACAGTTACTTAAAATGAATTTTGGTGGGATTGACCACTATAAAATATGAGCTCTTTTATCTATAAAGAGAAGTTGCTGGTTAAGTGAGCAGGAGTGGAGAGCTACCCCATTGTGGCATCTTCCCAGGTGGACTCTGGTTGGCTATTCCATGGGGGTCCTATCCCTCTTTGAGCCAATGAGGTGAGCTAAGTTAGCACAGGCACTCACATTTACCTGGAAAGGTAACTGATGCAGCGTTTTTTTCTTTTTTTAAAAAAAATATATTTTATTGATTTTTTAACAGAGAGGAAGGGAGAGGGATAGAGAGTTTGAAACATCGATCAGAGCTGCCTCCTGCATACCCTCTACTGGGGATGTGCCCGCAACCAATGTACATGCCCTTGACTGGAATCGAACCTGGGACCCTTCAGTCAGCAGGCCAACGCCCTATCCACTGAGCCAAACCAGTTAGGGCTGATGCAGCATTTCTGAGAGATGACAGAGGCTTTCTCATTCTCTACATGTCATATGAACTTTATTGTCCTTTTGGCCGTGGAGGCCACCGTTGGGCTGTGCAGATCTCTGACTCATTTGGGTTGTTTGAATTTGTCATTGGCCGTGGGAATTACTTCCCTCCTAGGTGGTCTAAAGAACAAAATGATTGGTTATGGCCCTAACCGGTTTGGCTCAGTGGATAGAACGTCAGCCTATGGACTGAAGTGTCCCAGGTTCGATTCCCATCAAGGGCATGTATCTTGGTTGTGGGCACATCCCCAGTAGGGAGTGTGCAGGAGGCAGCTGATTGATGTTTTCTCTCATCGATGTTTCTAACTCTCTATCCCTCTCCCTTCTTCTCTGTAAAAAATCAATAAAATATATTTTTAAAAAATGATTGGTTATGAACTGCCATACCTGATACTCTTTGGTACTCTTGGCTACACAACCACTCCTATACCTGTGCATTTACAAATGCACATTTTTGAACCTAAGTGTGTAAAGTAAGTAAATAAAATATGCATGAAATTTGTCATGTTTATATAGTGACAATAATGCATCAGATCTACATATAGATACAATACATAGTAGATTATATACATACATACACAAAGATCTACAAAAGCCTATTTATAATGTACTAGTACATATACTTTATGGAATATACATAGTGTATATACATGGACATACATACATACTCCATATGCATATATATATATATACATTTAAATATGTGTAATATATAACTCATTTTATATATATAACAATACATAATATATTATACAATATGATATATTATAATTATATAAAGGAAGAGGAGTATGGCACCATGAGATTTGAAATATTTGGAGAAAGAATGCAAAAATTCATTTATTCATTCATTTATTCAACAAGTCCATAATGAGTTTCTGTTCCTTGAGGTAGAAATTAGGGATAAAATAAAAATGAATGGTCCCTGACCTCATGGAGCTGAAACTTTAGAAAAATACATAATCTACACTAAGAAAAGACAAAGATGCTAATTGACCATACCTTTGCTACACCCACCAGCCAATCAGAGTGATATGCAAATTAACCCAACAAAGATGGTGGTTAATTTGCATATACCAGCTGGGAGCAAAGACTGAAGACAACGTAGAAGGAAGCCAAGCCCTGCAGAAGGGAGCAAAGTAGAGGTGGTGGAGACAGGAAGGAAGCAAAGGTGGCAGAGTCAGGAGGCAGGAGCAGAGCCAGGGCACGTTGGGCGGCCAGGGCGCAGCGGGCATTGGGGGTGCGGGGGGCGGGAGGCGGTGGCAGGTGGCAGGAGGCGGGAGGGAGCTAAGGTGGCAGAGGCGGGAGCGAAGCCCTATTCTTGCAGGAATCTTCCTACAACGGGCCTCTAGTGATCAAATAATTCCACAAGAAATACTTGCATTATTATTTTGATAAGTACTATCATATATCTAATTTATACTTGAGAATACTCCCAGATTAGCAGCGTGTTGGAAATATAAATAGTTATGGGCAATTTTATCCTTTATTAAGTACTTTGAATTGCATTTTCAAGGAAATGTACCTGGTTAAGTCCAGTAGAAATAAGAGCAATTTGTAATAAAAATGACAAATGGAATTTTAATAACTTTCATATATAATTCAGTATCTGGATACAATCCTAAAATTTCAGTCAATGAATCCAATGCCCCATATTACAAAAATATTAGGTGGAATTTTCTCTTTTGTGAGTAGGAAACATTATATTATCAAAATTGAGTATTTAAAAAATAGTTTATGCAATCATATTTTATTAAATCTGCAGTATTTCCTTTTCTCTCGCTAGTCTTTTCCCATGTTTTTTATTTTTTATTTTTTTTTATTTCCTTCTTTCCCACCTGTGTTTTTAGCCAGAGGAAAGTTTCTATTCAGAGATAGGCTTAATCTTCACAAGTATTCAGCATTAAAATCATGTTGACCTGAACTCTAAATTATTGTTATCTCCCCTGACACACCACATTCTTTTTTGAGAACTATTTTTTGGTAACGTGTTGTTCCTTGTGTCCAGATCCTTAATTACATGACCATCACGGAAGTGATATACAGTTTATTCAAAGATCACATGTTGCTGTAAATCTGGCACACAGTGACGTGGTTTATAAGGCAAATTACAACCCTGTTGGAGTCCTTAAAAGCAAGTAAAATTGTTCTTTCTGTTGACTCTTTTTGGTCACAATAGGCAACAGTTAAAAAAAAAAAGGTATTGATAAAAAATCAGCAATGATTGAAAAAAAAAGGAGTTCCAACATTAAGAGACACAGATATTCCTCTAATTTTGGTGAATTTACATAGGAGATAAGTATTGATATTTCATTTACATCTTGCATTCTATCAGTAATAAACAGCAAACCCGCAGACCTACTGTATTTCCTAAAGACAATCTCTCGGTGTCGGTGTCTGGTAGCAGGGATGAGGTGGGCGAGGCCCTTTCATTTCCTGACATCCATCTCCTACTCCCCAGTCCCTCCCACCCCACTCCTTATTGATAACAGAGCGTTGGCTTGTTTCTCAAATGTTAGGTCTCCAGAGTCAATTTTACTGCTCTGAAAATCCCTGAGCATGTTCATTTTGCTCTCCCAGGTGTTAATCTGCTTTCTGTGAAATCCTAAAAAGGGCCAGTCATGGTCAAAGCAAACTCAGTACCCAGAACTGACCAACATGTGGGCTGCAGACTTTGTAGATTATCTGCAAAATATGAACACCCCTCAGTGCATTGGTCACAGTGTACTGGGCATGGCAAACATAGTTCACTTGCCCCCAGATCCAAAATGCACATTGACCTCAGGCATGATGGGTAGGCATGAGCTGCTGTTTCCATGCCTATGTTTCTTCCATGCCTTACGTTGGCATTCTTGGGTTATGCATATTTTAAAATTTGCTAAGTTTCCACATACCTATCAAAGAGGGGATGTTACCTCATGTTCTTATCAACCTGTTAAATAACCCATTATAAGGATTTTCCATTTTGAAACAAATAAATGCATTTTATTTATAAAAGGTTACTTCATTTATTAAAATTTGAAAAAATTACATCAATTTTTTTCGTCAATAGGTATTTTAAATTTTGGCTTATGAAATCAGAGATAAAATTTAAGATTAACATTTAATGGTAATTGATATGCTAACATTGAGAGAAGCAATTATAAGTTTACGATGAGGTAAATTAATATTGTTCTTATTTCATTTCACTTGAGAAAAAGGTGATTTTGATTGAAATGCTAATAGTAACATTCATTCATTCAAAATACACGTCAGCATAAAAATAAGCAAGGAATCTCAGTCCTCTGTAATTCAATAGTAGCATGTTTTACACAATTTCTTGATTTCTGTTAATTTTCCACTTCAACTCAAAATGAAAAATTCTATGATAATTGACCAGTTCAGTAAACAATGGACAGGGGGATTTCAGAACGTTGATCAATACCCACGGTCCTCTCCATCAGTTTCCTGGAACCCCTGTAGAATAACTAATACAATTAGGTATCGATGGGATGTCACATGCTTTTTATGATGGGTAAGGAACTTCAATACTCAACAGTATTTCCTCAGAGTGTGCATTTACATTACATGCTAAGAGTTTTAGGAAAATGATACCTCATCCAGCTAATTGTTAGCCTCAAATTCAGCAGCTCTCTCAGAATTTCACTTAATTTCCATTCCATCAATTCAAATAATATCATGAGACTGAAATTAATATAAGTTAACTCTTGAGGTGTAACCTTAATTCCCATTATTTAGGAACGATAGTTAAGACTGCTCTGTAACCACAGGTGCCTGTCCAGCACTCTAAGATGAGTAGGTGTATCAGTGACATTTCATTCTGCCTATACCAGTGTTCTCAGAGTCACTTGCTCCCTGAGTGTCCACGATATACAGCCCACCTTTTTGTAATGTAAAGTGGGCTTGAGACCATCAGGGCCCCTAAAAATCTCAGGAGTACACCAGGCTTTCCATGCAGGCCAGAGTTTCTGATTGCAAATAGTCAATCACTAATTTGAAATGTTGAGCCTTGATGAAGGCACATGTCAATATTCTGTGTGTCTAGACTGAATTTAGTGTTGCCTCTTTTAGCTTGTATCCTGCAGCCAGCATCACCCAGCAATCTGGTTTCTAAAAAAGGGGGGAGGGTGGCACAGATAGCCTTCTTATAGTCAGACAGTCTTTGTTGCACATGTAAATATACCTAAATTTGCGGCTCAGGTAGTTGGCTGCCCAAACTGAGGGAGTGGGATAGGTGGGCCATCTATGATGGAAAAGGCCAGGGAGAGGCTGGGCAGCTGTTCCTTTCAGGCCAGAATCCCTTTCTCCAGCACAGAGTCTGGTGAGCAGACAGACTTGTCACAATAGATGCCATGTATAGCGCTTTGCTGCTGGGTCAACTACAAGTCACCTGAGCTTCTATGATGGAGAACTAGAAAGGAGGCATGACTAAAATGCTATGTTGAAATATGTACTGTGTTCCTCATCTTCTTTTTGTGTGCCTCTATTATCAGTGGCCTTACTTCACTTGCCATTTACCTGTGACTTCCTGAGGGTGGTCTTACTTCCTCCACCGAGTAGAGCATGTGGGAACAATCCGAAGCACCTTGGATCTCTGTGTTTTGGGCTAAAGTCTGGGTCTAGATAGTTGACATTTTTAGAGTCTTACAGAATATTAAAACATGTGGCTATCATTAGTTTCACTTAATAGATTAAGGTAACTTTTATTTGTTTATGGCAAAAATGTTCCTCATCCCACTATTGACCTTGCTTTGGGAAATTGGCATTTTAACTGTACATTGTATGTGTGCCCGACCTTTACCAAGATGAAGCTCTGAATTAGCATTTCCTCAGAAATTTCCTTGACATTGGAACACCCCACATCTGCAGCTCCCTGTGCGACCTGGTGTCCCAAGTTGCCTTCCAAAGTAAATGATCTGCGTGTAAGTTTTGTTTCATCTATTAATTCTTCAGAGGCCCCCTGAAGACATTGCCCCAGATCCTGGTTGGCATGGAACCTGATGCATAAAAACTGTTCGATCACCATTCATGTCATTGCATGCCATGCCCATCATGTTGGTTTCCTGTATTTATCCGAATCTGAGGATTTTGAGTGTTTTCTTAAGGTGTAGCCATTCTCATATTTTCACAATAATTCATTCAAAAACTATGTTTATAAAGTGTCTATTTTGTTTCCAAAACTGGGCTGTGCATTAAACTTTTATATAAAGAAAATATTCCTATGTGTATTTGTGATTTTGAAAGGTAGCAACACATGAAAATGCATATGTATATGATTAGTTAATAAGGTTTCATATTAGTTATGGCTATGAAAACTACAAATCTTTTAAAACAAGGAGGGCTAGGCACTTACTCTAAGTGGACAGTGATAAGAAGGATGTTTTCTCACTCTGTCAGTGGTGTGGGGTGTGTTCATGCCTGTCACAAACGCTGGGACTACTTTAGTGATCTCTGGTTGGGTCTAGCTCCTCTTACCCTTAGAAATCTTTGCCTTCAAACACTAGCATCTGTCTTCTCGTGTCTGAGCTGGAGATCTAAATTCCGATGCTTCCATAAGATTCTTTGTTTGCTCTTCTGGTAATTAGTTTCTTAAACACGGCGTTATTCCCTCTAATGAACATTTGGGATTCCACCTAACTGATTCTGCTATGCTGATGACTGTCTTGAGGTCAACCTCAGGGAATGTGGCCCCACGATACCCATTCTGATGTTCACTACTGGAAATCAGTTTAGGAACTGGGAGTCTTCTTTTAAACAGAAAGTGTGAATATTACTGACTGTTCTAAGTTAAGTGCTCTCCAGAATTAAAATAGCACATGCTCACTGATTTCCCTGTGGACAGAGAGTCATGGGCTTTATTGCACCCAGATAGGTAAAGCCATGTGGTCCCTCTTTGGCAACAGTGAAGTGACTGGTCCCTGTGTACCAGTCAATCAACCAGACGACTCTCCATTTACCTACAAAGGCCGTTGTTTTTTTTTAGCAGAGAAAATGAACACTTTCTTACTTCTAGTCTATGTAAAGGTGTGATAAAAAATAAACAATGACCTGAACCCTTCACTGGGCCATCAATGCATAGGAGCAAACTTAAGGGTGGTCCCTGTAGGGATAATAGCTGGTCTGTTAAATAATAACATAGGATGTAAGATCCTACCTAAGTTCATTTGCACTCCTCCAAGATATGTTTCCATTTGAAGTTCTTTGTTAAATCATTGTTTGGAATCATTTTATCTCCACCCTGTATCTTGTAATTTTCCAGTATTTTAAACATCTCAAATTAAATAAAAATACTTCAGCCATTATTCAGATTTAATCCGAGACATAGAATTTGAGACAATCTATATACATTCATATCTATATTCCTATATCTACATCCATCTCTTCATATATTTGTTTATCTCTCTCTGTATCTCTGTCTCTATATTCATATCTCAATTTATGTGTATATCTCAATCCAGCTATCTGTTTATATCTATTGATATATTCTGGTTTTAGTAAGGATGTTAAAGTTGACACAGGCACTCAATAAATTTTGTGAAATCTGTTACTAAGTTTAAATGTATTCAGATAAATTTATTGTTTTATTATTTCAGAAGATCCAATATTATTGCTCAACATTTCTTTCTTTTTTTTCCAACATATTCTTATAAAATTATTTCATGCTGAGATGCAGCATTAAATCTTCATTTTCAAGCTGGGGTTTTTGTTTGCTTCCAATTTAAATTTCAGTTGGCTCAGGCCTGTGCTCCCCATTCTCCAGAAGCCACAAGATGATGGAAAAAAACTGAAGAAAAGGGAAACATCTGTACATTTGTGGCTGCTGTTTCAGGAAGGGGTCAGTATTCCTACCGTCACCTCTCATTGCTTTATTATGTTCCTGTCTGGCTTGATGGTGTTGGTCTTCTGCCATGGTGACTCACCTTGACCTCGAGTCTATCTGGTTGGTGGGTTGGCCCTAGTAACCACACAAGCCCTTGAAAGTAGATACAACAAAGAAAGTCAGATGCAGCAGAAGCAGAAGTTGGAGGGATTTGACACTGGCTTCAAGCAGAGGAGACCCTGAGACAGGGAACGCTGATGGCTCTGAGCTGCTGATCAGAGTCCTTCCGGGGCTGATCCAGTGGATAGAAAGGTTCAGATACATTGCTGTTGAGTGAGGGGAGGATGATCAGCCCTCCAGGCAGTGGTCTAGGTTATGTAGAGAAAAGATACGGTAGGTGGGGCAGGTGAGGAAATTGGATACCTCAGTGAAACTGAGACCTGTTCTAGCGGGGTCTGGAAAGTCTTTCCAATGCCTTTTTCCTTAGCTCACCCTCTCAAGCCAATACTGATTGCAAAATCCCCACTGACTCCAGTTTTCACCACATCATGTGTTCATTAGTTATTCAGACTCCAAAAGTTTTTCAATATCTGCTTTTAAACCACCTTACCAACAGCATGCTTACTGTTCCAATATCAACCTTCATCCAGCCAAGCAGACCTGGTCGGTAGAATAATCTTTTCTAATCCTTCACTCCCCCATAACTGCACTGTGGGCCCTCATGGCTGCCTATGCTCCGTGGCGGCAGGATGTATTTTTGCTCAGTCATGTCACTTGACTTGGCCCCTGGGATACTGGCAGACATGGGATTTGAATGTGTTTCCACAGTTGGGCTTGCCCTTGAACTTCTGTCTTTGGATGAAAAGGAGACTTGAGTAGCCACGCACCCTCAAACGAAGGTCTGGGATGAACCATCCAGTTGGCCATCTGATAAAAGTGTGAAATTGATGTTTAATTTGGTTGTTTCACAGCCAAAGCTGCCTAATACACTAAACACACCTGAGGTGCCAGCCTTCATTTTTACTTTTGCTCATGACATCCCTACCATCCTGCTATGGTCTGAATGTTTGTGTCCCCCTAAATTTGTACACTGAAATACTCACCCCCAAAGTGATGGCATGAGGAGGCGGTACCTTTGGGAGGTGCTCGGGTAGAGTCCTCGTGGACAGGATTAGTGTCTTTATACAAGAGACCTCAGAGCCAGGAAGCAGCTGGATGTGAGCCAGGAAGAAGGTCTCTCTAGACCCTGAACCTGCCGGCACCTTGACTGTGGACTGCCCCCCTCCAGACTGTGAGGTCATTGCTCATACGCCCCTAATGAATGGTATTCTGTTATAGCAAGCACACATCCTCTGCACACAGAATATCTTCCTTAGCTAGAAAAATCTTAGCTTCTTCATGTTCCATATCATATCTTGTTACCCTCTTGAAAGCTATTTCATCAGCAGAACCCACAGAAAACAGCCTGACTACATATTTTGTTTCTCCAATAAAATTAATCCTCATGCATTATCTCATTTGACCAGGAGACAGACTATGGGTGAAGCAGGATAGATAGCATTAGCTCCACTGGTTAAATAATGAGAGAATTAGTGCTCACAGGAATTCCATCACTAAATCCTCCTGGCACACCCATGGGGCATAGAGAGAATTTCAGCCCAGAACCGGACTCTGCTCTCTGCACTCACAGGGGGCAGTGCCGCTCCCACCCAATCACCTGCTCCTACGATTTCTCATTGTATCCACACAGGGCTTTGCACAGGGAAGACATTTATTAGGAGCTCATAGACTGAAATACTATGAATGAGAGATAATGTAATCAGCAGTGAATGGCGCAGCAGAGTATTTTGATCATCTCTGCTCAGTGTGGGTTCCAGGACAGGCACTCCTCCACTCAGGCCTGCACATGCTGACCCTCTCTCCTCCTTCCTGGTGGCAATGCACCCATGTCCCTGGAAAAGCTGTGCTTTGGATTTCCACAAGTTGTATCATTACCAGCAAGGAAGAGGGTGAGGTGGTGTTGGTCAGCCTGCTTTCCCTACTATGTGAACTACACAGATGAACCATAATCAGTCCCGTCCCTGTCTGAATTCTAGGTAGTTGGTGGGAGCTCAACACTATGAGCTTAGTGCTATGATTGAAAAGTAACTGAGAGCCCTAACCGGTTTGGCTCAGTGGATAGAGCGTCAGCCTGTGGACTCAAGGGTCCCAGGTTCGATTCCAGTCAAGGGCATGTACCTTGCTTGCTGGCACATCCCCAGTGGGGAGTGTGCAGGAGGCAGCTGATCGATATTTCTTTCTCATCGATGTTTCTAGCTCTCTATCCCTCTCCCTCCCTCTCTGTAAAAAATCAATAAAAATATATTTTTTTAAAAAAGAAAAGTAACTGAGAGACACGTCTGCCAGCACTACATGATATCAGTCCTCATTGATACTAAGCCTATTTGTGACACTCAAGTGTCTCCTTTGGTCTTAGTTTCTTATATTTGTAGCTTTATTGAGATAGCTCGTGTACCATAAAATCCACGCATTTGAAGTGCACCATTCAGTGGTTGTTAGTATTTCCCAGAGCTGCCACCTTTATTGTTCATTCCAGGACAGTTTTATCACCCCCAAACCACATTATCTAATACTGGCCACTCTCCCTTCCCCTTCTTGTTGCCCCTAACGACTACTAATTTACCTTCTGTCTTCATGATTTGCCTATTTACACATTTCATGTACATAAAACCCTATAATATATGTGTTTATTTTTTTTGTCTGGCATCATGTTTTCAAGGCTCATCCACACTGTGGCAGGTATCAGAACTTCATTCCTCTTCACTGCTGAGTAATATTCCATTGTATGGATATACCACCGTCATTTTCTCCGTTTATCAGCTGGTGGACATTGGGGTTGTTTCCTCTTTGTGGCTACTATGACTAATACTGCTATGAACATGTATGCACGAGATTTTGTGTGTACAAATATTTTCATGTCTCTTGAATACAAACGAAGTGGAACTGCGGGTCATATGGTCAGTCTGTGGTTATTATTTTGAGAAATGGCCAACCTGCTTATTGAAGTAGCTGCATTTCCACCTTTCCCATCAGCCGTGCATGAGTATTCTTGGTTGGTCTTGTCTTTGGTGTCACTGACTGATTTAACAATCAAAAGCCCTGTTTGTGGAACAGTAAGCTAGTTGAGACGTCTCTTTTCTAAGCATAAGCATGGAGAAATCAGCCATGTGTATTCTCTGTCATCTGATTTGAATCTAATAGTGTGGATTGTATTTGTTCATTTATGTTATGAACACAGGATGAATGCATGATGGCAAAGAGTGAGTTAACTTTCAAAGTCCACCTGTTCGTCTGGCTATTCTTTTCTAATCCTGACTGCAATTCCCTTGAGCTTCTGAAACAATTATGTATTATGGCGGGACAATTAATAATTATTAAGGTGGGATACGGTGGTCTGATTGCACAAAGCTTTATTTAGTGGTCTCTCTTCCTTAAAAAATGCCAAGAACAGCGGTTGGAGTCATTCTTGAGGGTCTTTTGAGGTTCCTGATACTACATTTGAGAATTGATTAAATTGTCTTTTTTAATTCCTGAACCTCTGCCCTGAGACTGCAGACAGAGGCAGGGACACAAAATACAGGCATGACATCTGCCACCCTCCCTATGTCACTCACATCTGAAAAATAAACAGGGTTGGCAGCCAAAACTGTGGGCATAAAGGACATAAAAGCCTCCAGAGATTCCTTGACAGGGTCCTTGGTTGGCAAATATCTTGTAAATATGTGACTTAAAAAACCATCTACTATCTTTCTTATCAAAATTAGATTTTAAGCTAATATCTCCTCTGCTTCTGAGTTTCACTTTCAGAAGGAAGTGAGTACACCTCAGAGTGCTGGAGAGATTTGATAATAGTCTCAAAGGTATATTAGTTCAAGAAGATGAAATTGAACCATGATGGAGAAGAAGAAGAAGAAGAAGAAGAAGAAGAAGAAGAAGAAGAAGAAGAAGAAGAAGAAGAAGAAGAAGAAGGAAAGAAGGAGGAGGAGGAGGAGGAGGAGGAGGAGGAGGAGGAGGGAGGCTATATGTGTATACGAAAGACATTTCATACACACAAAGACGCAATCACAAGGAGTAGAAAATTCAGACACGCAAACATCCTTCAGCTGGGTCTGCAGGGCCTGACATATTACCCAGTTCAATTCATGGAATCAAAGTGGGTGACAATTTGAACGAGTGGTCATCCAGTTTAATTCCCTTGTAAAGATTCTTTCGGATGTAATGACATTTGAAAAGTGCATCGGGTTCCATCAGGATCAAAGGTTCTCAGCAAATGGGAAATGCTAGCATCGCTGTCCATGTAACTATTAATAATGCTATCCGTGCCTTCATTTTGTCTTTCCTATGGAACATCCTGCCTTTTCTCACTGCCTTCCCTCTTCAACTCTTTTCTCCATGGGCGCTTCCTGGGATGCCATTTAAGGGAACTGCTTTTAATAAACAGCTGGGCATTCCTGCACATTAACATGGCATGCCTGTCAACGGGTGCTTCCTGAAATGGCTGAGCCTATTTCTCATTAATAGAATGTGCTTTCTTTCTTTGTTTCTTTTTCCTTGCAGGTACACAGAATGCACAAGAAACCCGTTTGTATCTGCCTGTCATGGGAAGCATCCATTCCTGTTCCCCATGGCAAGCAGCACTTTCAATGCAATGAAAGGGAGCAGGGCGGCTCCCAGGGCCAGCCAAGGCCCCTTCCAGAACCCGGGGAAGGAGCTTACAGATCCCTCCATCAGCCTGGCCCCGCCTGGCAGGTTCTGCTCTCCTCAGAGGGGGCAGGGAGGTATAACATTTGATAGAATACTTTCTGAAAAATCCTGGGTGAATAAAGTAGTCTGGAGAGAGAGTTCCCAGATATGGATTACCTATAAAAAGAATAAAAGGAATGAACATTGAAGATTTTTCATCACCGTAAACAAATAATTTGTGATGGCTGTACACTCGAGCCACAAATAGGTCCAAGAATTGGAAGTGCCCCCAGCTGCCCGGCCCGTCCATATATCACTGGTCTGCGGTAATGAAGATTACCTGATAAAGATCACAATATGACAGTTTTCCTTTGGCCCCGGCTGCTGAACAGCCAGAAACGGTGCTCCGCGGCCGCTCGGCTATTGATCCGGCTCCCTCTTGTCAGCGATGCAGTTAATGGGAATTCCACAGGCAAATAAAAGCTCCATTTTGTCTTCATTTTCATCTGAAATATGAGCTGGTCCTTTGTACTCTAGACAGTCATTTATTACTCATTTTCCCTTATTGATGTTTATGAGCTGAAGCATAAAATGATTCTCAAATGTACTTTAATTGAGGCAGCAGTTGACTCAGTGACATGAGACCCGACGCAGCACCAGCGGCGTGGAGTCCATGAATCAAGGCCGCCTTTTCATTGGTCTTGCAGGCAGCACACGGGACACAGCACCTTAAAAAGCAACTGGGCTGGAGCTGAAGAAATGCGTCGATTTATCTTCATAGGTAGTGAGGGGAAAGAAGGCCCCAGCCCGAGGTGGCCGCAGGGCCCCAAAGGGCTGCTGCATGCTCGACATGCGAGGGCTGGCTTTCCCATGCATGGGAAACCTGTCCCAAATCACTTCATCATTGTAAAAATATTTGGAGCTGAGTTATGACTGTGACAATATTCTGAGCTGAATGACGAGCCCTGAACAGCACAGGTGTAGTGCTGCGGACACGAGGCCCGGCCGCACGCAGCACTGGGCGGGGAGAACAATCAATACTGCGGGAAGTATTTTTTATATGCAGTTATTAACTCATAAGCTACAGTATATCTCATCTCATTTCGACAACAGCTGAGGTCTCCATCTCCCCCCGGAGACCCCTGCAGGTCCCATTATGGGAATCATAAATAATATCTGCTAATGAGATATGAATTGATTATGTTGGAAAAGCTGACGTTTTCATCCATCATTCTAAATGATGTTTAACAATGGATTACCAGCCAGTAATTCCTCTGATATGAGATTAAATAAAATAGCCGGCTGTTTCGGCAGGCTAGCTCAAGGAGATGGCAATAAATCCGCTCAATTACTGTATCACCAATCCGTTTTTCACTGCTAAGGATATTATTATTTCATTTAGACTTGTTCATGCATCATAGATTATTTTATTTCAGGCGTCAATGGCAGAAACCACAGCGTTTTACTCGGTGAGCCGCGGAGCAGCGGGCCTGCTGAGTACAGTACCTGCCCCTCGTGGGCCCCCAAACCCTCAGGAGAGGGTGCCCAGCTGCCCCCTGCTGAGCGGGTGCAGCACAAGCTGCAGTGTAGACAGCCACATTTGGCTTTCAACCTAATTTTCTTTACTTATCTGAAAAGTCTCAACCAAAGGATGCTGCTTAAGAAACGGATCGATCAAAACGCGGTTATTAGATCCTCTAAGATGATTTGGTCTTCATCTCAATCCTGTAGTAGATTGAGAATTAGATCACAGGGACCCTTCTCTAGCTTGGCAAATTGGATTACCAGCCACTGTAATACAAAGGGCGGCCTTTTTCCCTCGTGCCAAACACACAAACGACATACACACTTTATTGATGAAGAGCGGGCTAGGCAGGAAGCGTTTCCCTGGCATTCCTAGCATCGCTCATCATTCCTAACAACCCTCATGAAGTTTTGGGCCTAAGCTCAATGATTGTCTATGATAGCAGAATAAAAGCAGGGTGAATGTCCTTAAAATGAAGACTATGTCCTCTCTTCTCATATTCCCATAATCATTGGTACATTAATTAACTTAATGAGGTCAAGATTGGCCCTTGCTACGTGCCAGGGCCTGTGTTGAGCTGTGTATAGGACAGACAGCAATGCCAGGTTGTGTGATGGACAGCTCCATCCACATTCGCACAACACCAGCCTCTCCCCTGTCCCTGCTCCAGGGCCTCACTTGCCTTAGCAAGGTCTCCAGCAGCAAGCCGCTCTAGTAGCCTCTGGCCCGTCCTGTCAGCTCAGACCTGCACAAGCTCAGACCTTCTTCTCCCTGCTCCTGGGATTCTCTGTTAACACAGAGGCATAAGGGGTCATGTGGGCCACCAATGCACAGACAGCATAGAGGTGAGAGGTCACAGATGACAAAGCTGGTGGTAGGAATTTTTTCTCTTCTTACCTCAGACAGACTGCTCAGAGGAGGCCCTTTCTGCATCTCCTTGGCAAACGGTCCAGCAAATCTGGAGGGGAGGGACGTGATGCACCAAGCAGGGGCCTGCTGGGTAATGCACATTCCTGTTGGCATTTCCCCATCTTGCCTCAGCCCTGTCTCCCCTCTCTCTCGTTCCCTGGGATTGCACCCCCTAGAGAAGTCGTAGGAGCGAGGAAGTCTTTGAGCTGGCTCTTGTTTCTGAGGAACCCGAGATAAAACAGGACATGACCCTGCAAAGCAGATCCAGGCGATGGATTGTGGGTCTGGGCTGTTCTGTGGTCTGGCAGTTGTGGGTCTGGAACCTGTTGCTGGTTATAAGTAGGTGGTGGTCCCCCATGGTGGAATAGCCTGATCATTTGTAAAAACACCACTACACAAGTCAGGATAAAAGAAGGTGAGATGTTAGGATATGTGGTAGCTGTGGTTCTTGTTGAGACGGGTCACTGATAATTACAGGATGGAGGACTATGGAATGGACTGACTTTGGAGTCATGGCAAATGAAAACAACGGGCTAAAGGAGCCCAGTTTACATGCTGGACAGCGGCCTCCCTGGCAGTGTCTGGGGAGGTCCCATCTCCATACTTGCAGGAGGAGTAGGGGGACCCCGAGGCCAGGACCTAGTGAGAAGTGAGGCTGTGGGGCCCGTGGACTGAGTGTGCCACCTTTCCAGTTCTCCATCCAAAGGAGAAGCCGGGGGTTCTGACACCTGGGATGGGGTGGTGACACTTGAGTGAGGCCAACCTGAGGCTCTTGAACCCCCCAATTCTCCTGAAACTGTGGCGTTGGGAAGAAATCCCCCTCCCCCTCCCAATGGACAGCTGCCTCCCTTGCCAGTGGACATGACAAGGGCCTCCCCTGTGCGGGTGATTCACAGGACAGTGTGGCTCCCCTCCAGCTCTGTCACCAGGCTTGGCCTGGTGAATCCAATATGAAATAGAGACTAACTTAAGCATATGTGTCACCTGAGTCAGTGAAGAAAGTAACACTTTTGTCCGCATTTTGAGAGAGATCTGTTTTAATTAAACAATCACCTTCAGAAATAAATGGATGTTGGATTATTTTTTTAAGCACATAAAACCCACACATGTACACATATCTACAAAATATATCTGAGATGCTGAGCAAGCATTAATTCTATGCACAAAAATGATCACTTGCAAAAATATCTAGAGGCCAATACAGATCCAATTATATCATTTTATATTGTTGTAGCACTTGAAGTATAGAAGTCTAATATTCCTAATGATGAAATAATATGGCTATAATCATAGTCCAATTAGTAGGTAATGTTATTGAATTTTATTTAATTTTACATTATGAAGTAGCTACTGTATTGTCCCCATTTTAATGATAGAAACTACTGAGGCTAACAGAACCTTTGTAATTTAAGGTCACACATGTACTAAATGGTGGTGATAGGATTGCAGTTCATGTGTTTCTGAGCCAAAAGTCCACTGCTTAACAACTGTTGGTATAAGCTTTAGACTGGAAAAATATCTCAGTTTCCACTCAGTCTAGTCTCTGACTTTATCTTAATTCACCTCAAAATCAAATAGTTCAAATCAAAGCAAACCACAGAGAGTTCATTTAAATCTTTGTGCAAATTGATTGTAAAAATCAATGCCCCAAAAGCTGTTGAAAGCTTCCTGTATTTCAGGTACTCTCCTAGGTGCTGAAGGAAATGATACACAAGGCCACGTGCCTTCTTGAGGAACTCAGGTGAGGAAGAGACACACCTGGGAAGAGACCATTATGACATGTTTTCAAGGGAGTTGAGGGATGCAGAACTCGGCTCTTGTCCCGTCCTGGTGGTTCGCAAGGTGTAGGACAGAGAGCAGGGAAAGAATGTGGACCAAAGGAAGGCCATTCATAAAGGGAAAGACAGTACATTCTGGAAACTAAATATTATCACCATTTCCAGTTGTTTTATCTCATTGTCTGTAACATGGGGCACTTCTTGACTCCAGGATTTTTAATAAGAAACAATCTCCCATTCAAATTGTTCCTCCTTTATAAATAACTAGAGGTCCGGTGCACAAATTCGTGCACAGGTGGGATCTGGCAAGCCTGCCCCAGTGGAGGCCATTGGGGCAGGCCGGTGGGGGTGGGGGGCAGGGGCTGTGGGAAGTTGGCCACCAGCCTCACCCCTGATCAGGGCCCAATCGGGACTGGGTCAGGGCCAGGCTGGCCAGGGGGAGGGGCCATGGGAGGTTGGGAGGGTGATTGGGGCCCAGATAGGGCCAGTTAGCCTCCGCAATGTGCATCATAGCAACTGGTCATTCAGGTCATTCAGTTTCTGGTTGCTGGGCTTTTATAGATATATAGATGTATTATTTCCCTCTGGTTGTTCTTTAGACTTTTTATTTGTCGTTAGATTTCAAAACTTTAATTGTTAAGTATTTTAATAGTATATTCTTTGGGTTTATCCTATTTGGGATTTACTAAGCTTTTTGAGTCTGTAGGTTATATCTTTTTATCAAGTTTGGGAAGTTTTCAACTATTCTATGTTATTATATATATTTCACCAAATTTGTGTACTTATTTCTTTAAATACATTTACAGTTCCACCTATTTTTCTCTCCACTGGGACTCTGACAATGCCTATGTTAGACTGTTTGGTGTTGTCCCACAGCCTTGAAGCTTCGGTAATTCTGCTCAGCTTACTTTCTCTCTGCTGCTGATTGTATGAACTCCAGTGTCCGCCTTCATGCTCAATTGTTCTGTCCCCTGTCATCTTCATTGGACTATTTAAACCATCCAGGGGGTGTTTAGTTGGTTATTATATTGTTCATTTTAATAACTGACTTATGGGTCCTTTTAAAAGTTCAATTATTTTACATTTTAATTTGCTTCAAGACAATTGGTCATCATTCAAGCAATTTCATGGTGCAAGGCTGCCTCCCTTAAAAACCTCAGAAAATTCCAGCTTTTGATTCACAGCCATACTGGGTTAGCTGATTTCCTCTTCTCATTCAGGTTGTGTTTTCCCTGTTTTTTGTAGCATGCATGGTTTTTCAATATCTTGAATATTTCAGATATTATCTCAGGAGACTGTGATTCTTTTAAGTTTGCCTGGACTCTATTTAGTGTTAGTTTTTGGCTTGTTTCTATAATCTGGAGTTCCAATGACAACTTGATTTTACTGTCAGAGCCCTTTCAATGTTATTCTGGTCAGAGTCATTCTCCTGGTGTCATGGAAACTTCAGAAACCTGGGCTGCTGGTGTGACCAGGTGTGAGGTTAAGGAAATTCTGGACTTGGGGTGCTTTCTGCCACTTGGGGTGCTTTCTGTTCAGGATGGAGGAACTGAACAAATGGGACTTCGGATGCAATAGGGACCCTGGCTGAAGCCAGTGCTACCCTGGGTGTGGGGGATGGGCCTCAACCTGGGCTTTACACCCTGACCCTAGGGCTGATTGGGCCACTACTGCCTAAAGCTAGGGGCAGCATATGGGTCCCTGCCTGGAGTCCTCCTGATGCTGGGACAGATGGGGCTGCCTCTGCCCTGGGGCCATCAGACAGTGGACTTCTCCACTGTGTTTCCACTGGATGGCTCCTTCCACAGCCCTTGGCTAGAGAAGGCAGCCTTTCTCTGGCTTTGCTTGTTTTCTTGTCTATGTCAGTTGTGGTGCAGGTTGCAGGCTTCTCTTGCGCCCATTTCAGAGTGAAAATAACTCCCCGCTCTGTTGTTCCCTATCTTCAGGCATCAGCTGGTGTGCCCTCTCCCACCTTTGAGAGTCCTTTTATGATCTCGGTTGACTTATTCCCAAGGAATTTCATTCTCTCCAGAGGAGAGGGTCGGGATAACGTGAGTCTATGTCATCTTGTTTAGGAATTTAGGATTTTTACTTTTAAATTCAGAATGCATTTTCTTAAGGGGGTAGAGGAGGTATAAGGGTGATGAATAGGGATGCAAGGAGACTTGATTTGGGTGGTGAACAGGCAGTACAGTGTACAGATGGTGTGTTGTGGAATTGTGCACCTGAAACCTGTATAATTTTGTTAACCCTTGTCACCTCCAATAATTCAATAAAAAGGTAAAAAAAAAACCCAGAATGCTTTGCTTTCATTCTGAAGATTTTTTATTGTATCAGAAGTCAACAAGTTTTCAGCACCTTTTAAATGGTTCCTCACTTTAAAAAGAGAGAGTGAGTTCAAATGCCAGTAATTGTGAGTCAAAGGTTGGTGAGGACAAACCAAGGACAGAATCTCAGGTGCCCTCCCTGGCCCACATTCAAGCTGATTGGAAGAGAAGTTCAAGTTCAAGTTCAGTGCAGTGACCCCCCAAGAGGGGGGAAGGGAGGGTGGGAGAGTGGGATGTCTACAGAGAGCTGGCATGTTCCACTTTGAAATAAGGGTACAATTTTCCTTGCTGGAAACTTAGCAACTTTTCATATTATAGGAGTTAAATGAATCTACTCTTCAGAGTCCTAGAGGCGACTGATTAAAAAATAATGATATGAAGTCATAAAATCAAAAGCACTATGATATTGCCGAGGCTGGATGCCAAAAATCAGCATCTATGAGTAAGTAAAACTAAATCAGTGGCAGAGTTATTGGGATTAAAATGAAGCCGATACTTCTTCGTGAGCCCAACTGGGAATGAAGCTCATGAACACTATTTAGATGGTAGGGTCATTCAGCATTTTCCTTAACGGTTCTGACTGCCCTAACAACTGCTGTTTTATTTTTCTGAGATAATTTTTCATGACAAATTAAGTGTAATCACATAATTTTTACTTTATTTTGATAACCACACAGCTTTGCCCAAGCCTGTGGGCTGGCAAGTACCTAATAGATGCTGGAGAACCTGTGTCCTTGTCCGCAGAGTTAGTCTCTAGTTCACTCTTCCTCAGGTCCAGACACGATACCAAGTTTAAGGGTCAATGTGATGGCCTTTTGCTGGAGATTAATCAATTTTAGCTGGAAATCTATAAGAATTTGCCCAAATACAGTGCCTTTCTTAACAAAAGTAGTTCCTGAGGTGGGACAGGTATCCAGACCCCACTCAGCTCAGAGGGCTCCAGAGAGGAGCAAGTCCAAGGTCACACACTCTCAAGCCAGTGTTTACTAGCCATTAATATTGATTTACATTAAATATCAGTTTGCCAAATGTGAGACTATAAATTATGAATATTAGCTTTTCTTAATTAAAATACTGAAAAGACTGGCTGACCTATTTTAGACCTAAATCCAAATGGATAAAATATATTTTTTCATGTTTTTATGCTACTGTAGAGAGTATTAAATACCCAGTGATTATGATTTCATGGGCTTTTCCAAGCAAATTAATATGCAGCCAGCAGATAGTAGTAGGAAAATAAACTTAAGTTACATATAAATAAAAAAAGGAAAACCAAATAATGAACACGTGAATCATACTTTCTCTAATAATCATTTCTTTCATGTATTTTATAGAACTGCAAAAGATAAGTTTCCTATTTAGATAAGTTTCCTATTCTTACTTTTTTCTTATGCTCAGTGTTCTGTTTCCCAAAGTTGCATGGGTCATCTAATATTTATGGAAGTTTCTACATTCTTAAATTTGGCAAGCCAATAGTTGCCTTTGATCATAAATTTTGAAAAAAAATTTTACTCCAATTTCAAGCTAGCTTTAGAGTTATGTGAATAAGGTCTGCATGCAACTTTCATTTCAATGAGGTTCAACACCCCACACCACGCTAGTCACAAGTCAGCATCCCCTTTGAAGGCTGTGGCTTTGGGGTAAATAAGGTGTTTGGAAATTTGGACTTCACACAGCACACAATTCCCTCTCCAAAAGTCTGAAGACTAATGCACATTAGATAGGGGAAGGATTAGAAGTTTACATTGCATAGTCCCCAGCCCACCGAGATGATGGTTGCCACAGAACTGCTCAGCACTCCAACCTAATTGGGACTCTGTTTATTTCCCTGTCTATAAATTAATTTTGGGGGGAACTAGACAAGGTAAAGTGTTACCAGCTGTGAGATTATGCCAGCAAATTGCTCCAAGACCAGAACAAAACTGGAAAGAACACACAAGCGTTGAGCAATTTAGTCCATCATGGAAGTGGTGCTGAATCTCCCGTGTGTGGAAAGGGAGACGGAGCTGGACAAAGTGGGCTCTATGAGATGTCAATGTATTCCCGTGAGACTAAGAATAAAGTTTGAAAAGAAGTTCTTGTTAGAAAAATGTGCAGAAAATACTAACAAATTAGAAAGGCAGTTAGATACAATGGCCATAAATATTTAAAAAACCTCAAAACTGGACTCAACATGTTTCAGACGCAATGGAAACAGAGGCCCTGTTCTCTCTGATGAAGGTCGGTCCCCCTCCACTTGTGAAATTCCCACGTGGTGGAGAGGATGGTAGCTGGAGTACAGTCATGGCTGGTGGAAAAGTGCTTGTAAAACATTACACAACTTAACACAGGTTTAAAGGTAACTGATACAAAAGGGCTTGTAATGAGAAACAAGTTACCTAATCTGGTGATCCCAACTGCCACCTAGGTTTTGAGAGGAAGTTTCTTCTTAGTTCTTTTGGTGGTTAGTTCTGCTGCTCAAAACACTGTGCAACTTACAACAATTTCTCAGTTTATCTTCAGATATTAAATGTGGTGGGAAAACTATAGCTACTTATACCACCACTCTCTGCTCCTTCTTTCTCCTTTCCCCCTGATGTTATTTCTCTTGGTTACTTAAATTTTTTAAGTTGTGAAATAATTACAGATTCACAGAAAATTGTAAAGATAGCACAGAGAGGTCCATGGACCCTCAACCACTTTCCTCACTGGTTACATCGTAGGTAACTATAGTAGATTATCAAAACCATTGACACTGGACAATGCATGCATTTTGTTCTATATCATTTATCACATGTGTAGATTTGGGGAATCACAGCAATCAAGATATAGAAATATTATATTTCCACAAAGATCTCACTTCTGCTACCCCTTTTATACAAAATCACTTGACACCCATCATCTCTAACTCCTTCTCCATTTTTATAATTTGGTAATTTCAAGAATGGTATATAAATGAGCTGCCCCCTGGTGGTCAGTGCGCTCCCACAGGGGAAGCACCGCTCAGCCAGAAGCTGGGCTCATGGCTAGCGAGCACAGCGGTGGTGGTGGTGGTGGGGGGAGCCTGTCTCACCTCCGTGGCAGCGTTAAGGACCCCACAGGGAGTGGGCCTTAGCCAGCAGTTGGACATCCCCCAAGGGGTCCTAGACTACAAGAGGGCACAGGCCTGGCTGAGGGAACCTCCCCCCCCACCCAACACCCGAGTGCACAAATGTCATGCACCGAGCCTCTAGTTACTGATAAAGATGCTACATTTGAGTGCAGGATGTTGTGTGAACATAGCTTTCATTTCTCTGGGATAAATGTTCAGGAGTGCAGTTGTTGGGTCATGTAGTAGTTGTATGTTTAGTTTTGTTTTTTCTTTAAATCCCTCTTTTTTGCAGAGTGGCTGTACTATTTTATATTCTTACCAGTTTCTCCACATCTTCACCAGCATTTGGTGTAGTCACTATGCATTTAAGTCCTTCTGATGAGAGTGTGGTATCTCACTGTGATTTTCCTTTGCACTTCCCAAGTAGCTAATGATGTAGCTCATTTTTTCATGTACTTGTTTGCTATCTTACTTGGTGAAATGTCTTTTCATGTCTTTTGTTCATGTTCTAATTGGATTGTTTGCTGTTTTTCCCATTGAGCTTGAAGAGTATTTAATATATTCTACTTAATAGCTCTATATCAGATATATGTTTTGCAAATATCTCCTCCTGGTTGTATTAGTTTTCATTTTCTCAAGATGGTCTTTTCCAAAGTAAAGTTATTAATTTTGTTATGTCAGACTCATCAATTTTTTTCTTTTATGGATTGTACTTTTGGTATCAGGTTTAAGAACATTTGCTGAACACTGGAGCCTAAAGATTTCCCCCACTGTTGTTCCTAAAATTTGTATAGTTTTATGTTTGCATTTAAGTCTATGATTTATGTTCAGTTCAGTTTTGTATAAGGTGTGAGACCCACAGGGAGGTTCATTTTTCTATGAATATCTAATTGCTTTAACACCACATGTTAGTCTATCATTCCTTAATTCAATTGCTTTTACATCTCTGTAAGTAATTTAGTCTTGGCCATTGTGAATAATCTTGAGAATATCATGCTAAGCAAAATAAATCAGATGGAAAAAGTCAAGAACCATATGATTTCACTCATATGTGGGATATAAAACTGAAAGCAACAAATGAACAAACAAAGAAAACAAACAAACAAAAACTCATAGACACAGACACAACCAGCTGGCATGGCTCAGTGGTTGAGCATAAATCTATGAACCAGGAGGTCATGGTTCGATTCCCAGTCAGGGCATATGCCCAGGTTGCGGGCTCGATCCCCAGTGTGGGGTGTGCAGGAGGCAGCCAATCAATGATTCTCTCTCATCATTGATGTTTCTATCTCTCTAGCCCTCTCCCTTCCTCTTTGAAATCAATAAAAATATATTTAAAAAAAGAAAGAGACCAGTATGGTGGTTACCAGAGGGAAGTGGGGATGGAAGGATAGTAAAGGGGGTCAAATATATGGTGATGGAAGATTTGACTTTGGGCGGTAAACACACAATACAATATATAGATCATGTATCATCAAATTGTACACTGAAATCTATATAACCGTATTAACTAATACCACCCCAATCTATCCTATATAATAAAAGTCTAATATGCAAATCGACTGAATGGCAGAATGACCCCTGGAACGACTGGTCACTATGATGCACACTGACCACCAGGGGGCAGATGCTCAATGCAGGAGCTGCCCCCAGCCCCCAGGCCCCAGGCCAGCCAAGGCGGATGCCAGTGGGGGGGCCCCCCGATCACCCCACCGGTCACCCCACAGATTGGACCTGATCGCCGACCAGGCCTAGGGACCCTACTCGTGCACAAATTTTGTGCACTGGGCCTCTAGAATACATATAAAAGCCTAAGCAACCGGCTGACCAGCTGGTAGCTATGATGCACACTGACCACCAAGGGGCAGATGCTCAATGCAGGAGCGGAAACCACAGGCATGGAAACATGGAACAGACTGATGACTCTCAGAGGAAAGTAGAGGAGAAAGGAGGGTGGGAAGAGATTAACCAAAGATCTTATATGCATACTAGAGGCCCGGTGCACAGATTTGCGCACTGGTGGGTCCCTCCACCTAGCCTGCACGAAACCGGCTCTCCAATATCCCCCAAGGGGTCCTGGATTGCGAGAGGGCTCAGGCTAGGCTGAGGGACCTCACCAGTGCACGAATCCATGCACTGGGCCTCTAATAAATCTAATAAAATTTAAAAAATTAATTTTGTATCTTCCTGAGGTTCTATTTCTGGGTTTTCTACTCTGTCCTATTGATCTGCCTATCTGTCCCTCCACCAATACCAGTTTTGATGACCATAGCGCTACTGTAATCTTGAATATGGCCAAGTGGTTTCTCCAACTTCCTTCTTTTAAAAAATGGTTGTGCTCTTCTAGTTCCTCTGCCTTCCCATGTAAATTTTAGAGCAATCTGCTCCATAGGTACAGCAATTCTTGATGTGATGTTGACAGGAACTGTTTAAACCTTTGCATCAATTTGGGGAGAACTGACAATGTCACTGTGGTGAAGACCTGACCAGTAAGTACAGCATGTCTCCACAGTTCAGATGTTCCTTGACTTCTGGGGTGAACACTGCAGTTTTTTGTTTTTTTAAAATATATATTTTATTGATTTTTTACAGAGAGGAAGGGAGAGAGATAGAGAGTTAGAAACATCGATGAGAGAGAAACACCCATCAGCTGCCTCCTGCATACCCCCTACTGGGGATGTGCCTGCAACCAAGGTACATGCCCTTGACCGGAATAGAACCTGGGACCTTTCAGTCTGCAGGCCGGTGCTCTTCCACTGAGCCAAACCGGTTAGGGCAACACTGCAGTTTTCAGCACACATATCCTGTCCATGTTTGTGAGATTCACACCTGTGTTTTCTTTGAGTGATTGTAAATGTATTTCATTTTAAATTTTGGCCTCATATGTTCATTAATGCTATGTAGAAATAAAATTTATTTTGTATGTTTCCTGTGACTTTGCTAAACTCATTATTAGTTCTAGGAATATCTATTTGTATTTATTAATATTTATATGTAGACAATTATGGCACCTGCAAGGTAAGATAGTTTTATTTTCTGATCTGTATGTGTTTTACTTGTGCATTTTTTCAGACTTATTGCACTGGATAAACATTCTAGCATTATGTTGAATTGCTTTGTTCCCAAACCTTTGGGCTTTCACTGTTATGTATAATGTTAGCTGTAGGTTTTTTGTAGATACTCTATCAAGCTGAGAAAGTTCCCATCTATTTCAGCTTTTTTCGAAGAGTTTTATCATGAATAGATGTTTGATTTTGTCACATGCTTTTTCTTCATCAGTTGATATTATCGTGTAATTTTCTTCTTTAGTCTGTTAATATGGTGGATCATATCAATTGATTTTCAAGCCTTGACCCTACCTTGCATTTCCTGAATAAACCTCAAAGGCTCATAGAATACAATTTTCATAATTGCTGATTCTATTTGATAAAATTTTGTTAAGAGTCTTTGCATCTATATTCACGAGTATTCTAGTTTTCTTTTTATTTTTGTACTGTCTTTGTTTTGGTAGCAGAGTAACACTAGCTTCATAAAATGAATTTGGATTTCCCCTGCCTCTTCTATGTTTTTGGACAGATTAGGTGAAATTTAAAACCAGGACCCAAATATCCAGCTCCACATCAGAGAAACAGTTCCAACTCAACGCATTTGGAAGACTTGAGAACCACCCCGCTGCCTCTCTGACATTGATAATGTCGGAAACGTGCTGTGCTTTCTCTTGCTGCATCCCTGTCCTGCTCCCACCCAAGCTATGCTCACTGGGTTCTTTCTTGCCTGGGTTTCAGGCCGACACTGGATATTTTCCCTCCTGCTTATTTCAGGTGGTTGAACTTGGACTGTGTCGGTCTGTCTTGCTCCAGTCAAGGATGTCCATCCCACCTCCTTCCATCTACAGCATTAACTGCACCGCCCTGGCTCTGAGTCACCTTCACACCCAGCATGGCATGTTCCGACCTCTGCTAAGAGCAGGTGCTAATTACCCAGGTGCCTGCTATTAAAGAAACTGTGGTGGAAATGTCTTTTCACTATATCAAATGAAGCAAATCTTTTCACAACTTTGCCAGTCTTTTCCTATTAATTTCATTTTGTAAGTGTGCATAGCATAGTGAGTTCATAAAGTGCGCTCACGTGACGATTTTGGTGAAAAGTTGATGAAGATGAGGTTCTGGTAGCTAAGAGAGCCTCTCTGGGTCCTTCCATCTTACAGTGATCCCCTGGCAGTGGTTTTGCAGCACAGACCACATATGAGAACCATCTGAGATGATGTTTGAGAGACACTGCTGCCTGGCTCCTCCCAGAAAATGAAATGAGAACCTCTTGGAGAGGGCATCTGGGCAAAGGATGAAGCCCTCTCCCTTAACCTGTAGCTTAGACATGAGAGTCTATTTCTGTGCACTGCTAAAATGTTTGATGGCTCCTAGACTTTTGATAGAATTTGACTTGGCCTTTCAAAACACATGATACAGAAACTCTCTTGAGTAGATGTGTGTATAGAGAGATTCCTGAGAGGATGAAAGGTTAAAAACATCCACCACTAGAGGCAATGCTGAACTTTTACTCATGTTGATGGTTTGTTTCTTATACATAATCTGTAAGGTCTCCATCACTGGGTTAATGCATGGAGAGCCAACAATATTGGGTTTGACACTGATATTTTCAGTAAAAGATTTAAACTAGAAAGTGCTAAATGGACCCCAAAGTCCTTTGCAAGCTGTCAGAGAACCTCTGTTGTGACCCAGGTGAGGAGGCCAAGGAGACAGGTCCTTCAGGCAGGGGAGGGTGGAGGAAGCTCCCTTCCTCACCTCTTCATGGGTGGGGGGAGGTGAAAGGAGACTCTCAAATGTCATCAGAAAAAGCTCTTGTTTTTCCACCACTTGCTGTGGTTTTAATCAACCCCCCAACCTTTTGTTCATCTATTTAAACAAAAAATAAAATAAATAAAAAGCAAGAAACTTTGGGTTCCTGATTTAATGTGGCTGCACTACCTCCCAGGGTGCCCGCCATTCATGCCCACGTTGGGGTCCTTTGGAACAAATTAAATACACATGCACACACCACACACACAATCAGGATGAAAAAAACAACAAACAAACAACAAAACTAAGTGCATAATGACTGAGCCCTAATCTTGAGTTCCTGTTTCTGTCAGTGACAACCCAGTGGCAGCCGACAGACAGCCAACGCGTGTGCTTGACACCCGCTGTAAACTCTGGTCTTTCGTGCGGCTGCTTCTGTAAACACGTATGAATAACAGTTCTCCTGTGCCTGACGCTGAGCAGGAGCTGCTGTTCTTGGAGCCCGGCCAGCTGCTAATGGAGCTCCCTCCCTGAGCAGAGACCTGCTTTCCTTGGCCTCTGCATGGCCCAGGGCTCCCTCCAACGTGCTCTAACCCTTGGACCTCCATAGGGGTTAATGATTTTCCCTCATGAGAGACTGGAAGGTTTTCATTGGGAAAGTGGAGAAAATAGCAAATATTGCAAGTCCAGTCTTCTTTATTCATTTATTTATTCATGTAGTAATTATTGAGCATCTACCATGTGCAGAAACATTTTTTCCAGTCTCAGAATACATTATCAGTGCTTAGGTTTCAGGTGGGAGGGGGCTGAGAGGACAATAAGCAGTAAACATAAAAAGTGAGATTAAAGTGTGTCCAAGGAAGCAACGTGCTGTGGGAAAAGGAAATATAAGATAAGTGAGTCAGCGGTTGGGGATAGGAAGCAGGCCAGGGGGGCATAAAATGACACTGTTGAGTAGTTGGGATAATTTGCCATTTCATGCCAGAGCCAGAAAGAGCCTCACTTTTGGCCAATCCCAGGTGAGGACATGGGTGTGAGTATGGGATCGGGGGAGAGAGGGAGGCAAGTTTGTTCCCTCTGGTTTACACTGTTGTTGACTCTCCCTATTCCTCATGACTTCAACTTTATAGAATCAAATACTTCTCTCAAAAAGGCTAATTTAAAGAGCAAATCTTTCCTAAAAAATAAGAATAAATTCCCCTTTCCCCATAAGGAAACCATGGGAATTGGCACTTTGGTTTCTTGGATGTTTCTGGACTAGTTTTTGAAATACATTCTAATGGGAAAGGATCAATTGTTTTCTCTTGGGAATGCTTTAGTGTGAGGTCTACACAGCTAGAAGTCTATGGGGCTGTTTATTTGTTGGAAACTGCAGCAGGTGCCCAGCAGCCCAATGGCCACTTGTGTCTCTGGGGGATCTTCTTCCACAGGAAGCATGAGGAGGAGGAATAGGAAAAGCAGCCAATAAGGGCACCTTTGGATGGAGAAGCCAAGTCAAAGAATTTGCATAAATATTTAGAATTGGTTACATAGATTTAATTCATATGAGATAAGAGTTGTTTCATCAACTTCTTTTTTCTAGTAGAGAAAACACAGATGCAAACAAAGAGATATATGGGATTTTATTAACCTGTAAATAGACATACCAAGAAGGAATGGTAACTGTTGTATTTCCATGATCACTAAGCATGAAATAATTTGATATTCCATCACTAAAATAATGCATTAATTGGCCCATTAATGATATAGTGACTTGCTAACTAAAGCTATGCAAATAAGGCAATAAATTTTAAAAATATGAATGTTGTTGCTGAAGAATTTTACTTTTAGAAATTTATCTTATAGATATCATCAGCTATATTTAATCCTTACTAATAAAAGCTTAAGTGGTCGTCACACCTTGATGCCCTCACAGTATCACAAGATGGCTGTGTGCACAGCAGGTGCATGAAGGTGGGCGGGGCTGGGCTTGACGCTGTGTGTGTGGCACGAAACCTGCCTGGGAGTCCCACCTCCTCTCAGCTCCATGTGCAGAGCAGGGAGGAGGCGAGTCCTCCGGCTCCATGAGGCAAGGCCTGCCTGGAGGTCCGGCGAGGCCTGCCTGGCGTCCTGGAGGTCCCACCTCCCGGCTCCATGAGGTGTGGAGGTGCGACCCTCGGCTCTGGCTTACCTCTTTGGGGCAGTCCACCGAGAAGCCCTGGATGGGTGGGCGGGGCCTACCTCTTTGGAGTGATCAGTCACGGGGCTCCTGCACTGTGACAGGGCACAGGCCAGGCTGGGGGACTCCCTTCCCGAGTGCACCAATTTCATGCACTGGGCCTCTAGTATTATAATAAAATATGTATATGAAATCAAGCCATTATTAAAAGAATAAAAACTGAATCATCTAAATGTCTAATTCAGTGGGATTTTAATTTTACTAAAATCATAGTAGAGCGTATCTACAAAAAGCTTGTAGCTAACACTGTACTTATGATAATAGACTTACTACTGCTGTACCTTACAATCAGGAACAAGGCAAGACTCTCCCTTCCCACCCCTGAGAGTCAACATAGCGCTACAAATTCTAACCATTGTAGTAATGTAATAAAATGCATGCGTGATCAGAAAGGAATCAAGAAAAATGCCCCTATTTGCAGATGTCATAAATGTCTAATTAGAAAATCCCAAAGGCCTACAAAACCTCTTAGTGCTGACAAGTGGCTTGTGCAAGGTCACAAGATATAAGACAATCACATAAAAATCAGTTGTGTTTCCTTATATAGCAATGGACATGTGTCTATCAAAATTAAAAATAAAATTCACATCTCAAAAGAAAAGAGATATTTAGGTGTAATTTCAACAAAGCACGTGTGTAATTTGTATGTTCAAAACAAAAAACACAGAAGCATACTGTGTTCATAGATTGAATGACTCAACACAGCAAATATGTCAATACTTTCCCAGGCTTAATAGAATTACTACCAAAATTCCAACACAAAGTTTTGTAGATATATACAAGATTATTCCAAAATTTACATGGAAAAGTGGAAGAACTAAAATAGCTAAAATAATTTTTTGGGGAAAAAGAATAAGGTGAGAGGATCCATATAGTGATTTTAAGACCTATATAGCCACATGGCTTATTATATAGTCACAGACTGTGGTGTATCTGTAAAGAAATAGACACAATACCAAGTAAGCAGGACCGAGAGCAAAATAACAGAAGCTCAAAAAAGCCTCAACAGATTTCTGACAAAGGCACCACGGCAATTCTGCAGAGCAAAGAGCCCACTCACCAGACAGTGCTGGAGTAATCAGACATCCATTGACAACAATAAGCATCAACCTAGGTCCTATATCTTATACAACAATTAACTCAAAATGAATGATGAACTTAAATGTAAAGCATAAAACTATAATATTTTTTTTTGTAAAAAATAGAAAAAAATCTTTAAGGTCTAGGGTTTAGCAACTGATTGTTAGGCTTAATAATACCAAAGGCAGGGTCCATAAAAGAAAATTGATATATTTGACTTCATAATTTTTTTTAAAAAGTTTACTTTGCAAAAGTGCCTGTTAAAACTCTACATTTAAAAATTTTAAAAATTTATATGCCCAGCAATGCAGGTGGCCAACAATGTACCAAGGAATGAGTACATTCATTTGTCACTGGGGAGAATTTTAATTGTTACTCTGCAGCAGTTCTTAAAGGGAATTTGGTAATATATGTATCAATGCCTTACACATATTCATTGTCTGGAACAGTGACCTGTGTAAATTGGCTGAAATAAGTGGGGTTTGTTGTAATGGGGGTTAATGTGATTGAAGAAATGGCTCTAATCATAAAAGTGACTGACCTTCATGAATATGTACTAGGTGCTGAGCCTCTTCTACTGTCTTCTGATGGTGAACTCACTGACTCCTGATTTTAACAAATGATCACATAATTACCATGCACATTCAAATTTTACAGACTTGATTACAAAGGTACTTACCCATATTTGCACAGCTAATACATTTTTCTACATCCAGGACTGGTCATAGGAGACTGCATTTTGTTGAATTCTTCTATTTGGACTCTTGATTCTGTAAGTCCTAATTCCTCTGGAAAATAAATAATAATCTTCTGATTAACTGTTTTCTCAGCCCATCTCTCTAATTCTGTGATGGCCTGTCTTTTGTAAAGTAACAAGAATGCCGGAATTTCCCTTATCACAGCCTGTTGATGTAGTTCACCACCATATTACTTCAATCCTATATAATAAAAGGCTGATATGCAAATTTCCCCCTCGGGAGTTCAACCAGGAGACCTGGAGTTCGATTGCTCGCTATGACGTGCGCTGACTACAAGGGGGCGGCATGGAACATGGTGGGTGACCAGCAGAGGTGGCAGGGTGCTGAGGGAGTGAGGGAAGGAAGAGGTGGGGAGGCTGGGAGGCTGGGAGGTGGGGGACTGCATGGTGGTAGCACGGGCAGTGAGGGAAGGAGGAGACAGGGAGGTGGGGAACCTGATTGCCGGCCAGGCCTAGGGACCCTACCCATGCATGAATTTCTAGTCTCTCTATATAAAAGCCTAAGACATTGGCCAACCGGCCAGTAGCTATGAGGTGCAATGACCACCAGGGGGGCAGATGCTCAACGCAGGAGCTGCCAAGCGATAGCAACTTTGCAGAGTGCCCTCTCGCACTCCGGGACCTCTCGGGGGATGTCCGACTACCGGTTTGGGCCCGATCCCCACAGGCCAGGCCAAGGGACCCCACCTGCTGGAGGGAACCTGCTCACTCCGAAGATGCCCATCGAGCCCTGGCACCACCCCAGGTGCAGTCAGCCAGGGAGGGAACTCGGGAGGTTGGCTCCAGTGTGAGTCTGGTCCATCTCACCCAGTCCCGCCCCCGCCAGCCACCTTCTAATTAATTTCCTTTCAATGTGCACAAATCCGAACATTGGGCTTCTAGTATATTTATAAAGAAATTCAACTTATTTTACCCCAAATCAGCTCTGCCTCTGGATTTATGTTCCCTTTTTCTTCTTAAAAATGGAAATCTCTATTTTATTTTTCCCTTATTTTTTCACCACATCTAGTCAGTGACCATCTTCATTCATTTTTTTTCTTCTTTTTTTGTCTTCCAACCTTTTTCCTTTCCCATATCTAATCTAACAAAATCAACATGGACTCTAGCCAGTTCACACGGTCGTGTTTGAAATAGCCTCCAACCTGGTGCCCCGACTTCTACACCCTTTAGCCTCCCATTTATTAACACAAAACTGCCAAGTGCACTTAACTAAAAAATTCTACTTCTGATGTTCAGAATTACTGTCAAAATAGTGGGAAAAATATGTGTACACTTGTACTGTGCCAGTCTATGTTGTCATTTGGCCCCAGAACTTTCTTCTATTACTTGACAAACGTGTCAATGTAATATAATTTCTCTGATATGACTGCAAACATCTCCACCTCTATTTCTTTGCCTAACATTCATTTAAAAAAATAGCACTAATGCCTGCCCAGTGTGGTTCAGTGGTTGAGCATCAACCTGTGAACCAAGAGATCCCCAGTTCAATTCCTGGTCAGGGCACATGCCTGGACTTGATCCCCAGTAGAGGCATTCAGGAGGTAGCCAATCAATGCCTTTCTGTCCCTCTCCCTTCCTCTCTCTCTAAAAAAATCAATAAAAACATACTTAAACAAATACCATTAAGCATTTTGTACCAGGCATTGTCGGGGGCTGTTGATACAGAGGTGAGGGCAATAGAAATGATCATGGGCCTCATGCAGCTTTTGCTCCTTAGTCAGGAAGATAAGACATATTTAAAAGTCATCACTCAAATTAATAATTGTTATGAAGGAAAAGTTGTCAGGAAAGCTCTCTTTGAGCAAATATATGAACATAGCATTGAGATATGAGTGGTTGTCCCTTAAGTGAGAGTGACATCCAAGGTCACAAGATAGTGAAAGATCTCAGTATCTCTTGAACTTGGTGAGCAAGCATGGGTTTGGGTAGACAATGCAAGATGACCAGAGAAAATGTTTTCTTAGGCAAGGCTCAGGATTTGGGGTTTTGTCTTAAGTGCAAGGGAGAGTCGTCCACAGGTAAGGAATTGTACTTTATACATGTATTGGGACCAATCTGGCTGCTGTGCTGAATGGATTGGAAGAGAGACACTCATGGACAGGGATAACATTTGGGAGACTATTGCACTAGTCCAGGTGAGCTATGGGGTCACCGTCTAATGGGAAATGCAATCTAATGGGTAATTACAATTGTCAAGAGGGTTCCTAGGAACATGTATGGGATCCTATAAACACTTTATATCAGGTTGATCTAAATTACATTGGAGATTAAGAGAAGGCTTTCTTGCAGAAGCAATGTCTAATCCGAGACCTAAATAATGAGCCAAAATTAGCGAGGCAAAGAGACAGAGAGAGCCACTGTGAGGGATGCAAGACTGAGAGAGTTTAGGCTCTTTTACAGAACCGAACGAAGGTCTGCATGATAGAAATGTTTAAAGCAAAGAGCAGGGAGGCAGGCTGGGCTCCGAGCTTGTGAAGGCAGATCCGTGAGACTGCCTGCAGTCTTTTTGACAAAGGGGCATTTGAATGTTGTCCAGGGGCAAAGGAAGCTCCCGGATGGCTTTAGGCTGGTGGTGGAGTGACACCTGGTTTTGGAAGGTCCCCGGGGTCTCAAGCACAGTTGAGTGTGGAGAAGGGGGAGGGGACTTTTGCATCCTACATCTGGCTGGTGCCTTGGACTCCTCAGTAGGACTGAAGTGGAAGGAGCTCAGTGGTCAGAACTCAGCTATGTTGGAGGCAGAACCAATAGGATTTTGTGATTTGCTGTGTGAAGTAGTCAGGGGAGGGTTGCTTTAAAAACAACTTCAAAATTTCTGACTATGGGATGGTGCAACTTATTAAGAAGGGGAAAGCTCAGAGAAGACAAGTTTAACCAAAAAGGAGCATCAAAGTTTCAGTTGAATTTGATAACTTTTCAAAATAAGGAGTTGAGTAGATAAGGATGCAACAGGAGCCCAGAAGTGGAGCAGTGCTGGCATCTTTGAAAGCCTCTGTGTCTTGTTTATTCTCTCTTCTCTTCTACCATCATCTGGAATTTCTTGTCAGAATATTTCATAATTATCTTTGTGGTTTTTCCCCAGAAGATTGTTCTTTTTTAACCTTCATGTAAATAGAATCATAATGTAGGTCTTGTTCTCCTGTGGCCTTCCCTCTTGCTCAGTATTACACTTGGGACTTACTGTGTGATGGTAAATAATCACTTCTGTTCCATATCATGCGTCTGGCATCACATCCTTGGAATTATAATCAACTTATCCTCGTATAGTTGAACATTTTCAATGTTTGAGGTTGTCTGAGAGGGCCCTATTCCTTTACTCAGCAAATATCACTCCGGGCGTGTTTCTTATGCTGTGCTCCTGGGCACAGAGCAGATACGAACCTTCATGGAGATGTTCCCTCTCCGAAACAGGCCTCAGGACCCAGGTAGGGAGCCCTGTGTTGGTGCTTCTTGGAACCCAAGTGCCTTGCTCATGGCAGGAGCTCTAGGAGCTCACACTCCTACTGACCTATGGAACTGTGTATGCCCAAGTGTATGTCAGTGCGTGTGTGTTTGTTTGTTTGTTTGTTTGTCATTGGGTTTGGGGAGGAGTTCTTTGTGGGGAGAAAGCTTCTGAGGTGTTGTTCTGCCCATTGTAGGAAGTCTAGCTTTAGTGACTCGATGCTACAGGGATTGTGTCAACTAAGAGAGCTCCCCTGCATTTCCACATCTCCACTCAAAGGCAGGGCCCACAGAGAACAAATGGACTTTTCTTTCATTTTCTGGGTCTGTCAACTCATTAGCAGTCCAGATATCACATAGGGAGGTACAATATCTCAGAGGACATTAAATAATTGGTTATGGAATTACAGTGACCTAACTGTATGTACCATACTTATGAAAATGTCTATCTAATACTGTCTTTGGTGTTTAATTTAATATGTGATTCTTGCTAGAAGAGCACAAATAAATCAACCAGAGCTGCCTTATTTATGACCTGCAATGCTAAATTTTGACCCTGAAAATCATCCGCTAGGAATCATGGACCCTTCCTTGATTTTGACTGAAGGCCAGGAAACAACATTATAAGGAATATCCTAGGGGTGAGCCTACCACACAGGTGCCCCCCAACAAGGAGGCAAAGAGCTACCAGCTTTGGTTTTTAGTTGGTGGAAACAGTATAGCTGCTTGACCTTTTATTTTATTCCAAAACCAGTCTTTCTGGGTCCCTGGAGAGAGGAGCATTATCTTATCAAAAAGCAAAACAGAATCTGGCCATGCATGTTCCTTCCTTAAGAAGGCTGATTCCTACCCGGGCAGCACAAGCTTCCTGTCTGGACAGCGGAGGAGGCTGGCGGGGAGGGCTCACTTCAGGTGGATGTGTTGGTCAAGGCTGGGTTGGATCAGTACAAACTGTATCCTGAGCTGTATGTCACTCTCCCTGGGAGGGTGGCCAGCCTGGAGGTCAAGGTTAAGAAGGAGGTCAAGGGAGAGAGCGTGTTCTCGTTCCATTGCGCTGCCTTTCAATCTACTTGGCCCTGGATAGAGATCTTCAGCTCTCAGCCCCACCGGTCTCTCCACCGCACAATCAACTGACAAGCACAAGTAATTTCCCGCTGTGATCCCTTCAGAGATATCCTGAAAAGAGAAGAAAATAAAAAGGGGGAAAAACTGTAACAAACAAAAATATCCCTTAAGTACACTGCCTGGAAAGGGAGCAGGAATTTTAGTTAACACATGTTAAATGCTTTCAGCTCCCATTCCCTTCAACTTAGAAATTATTTATTTATGCTTTCTTAGTCTCAGAAGCTTTCTCTTCCCCAAACTGCACACATGTGACCTATTACATTTTTCCTGCTTTACTTTCATTGCACAGACCAAAAAAATGAATGGATGTTTTCGCTCTTTATTCAACTCAGAAATCTCCAGCCATTTACCGTTGACTGACAAATTCATGAGTGGAACGAGGTGCACTGATGAGAGACGATCCTCTGTGACAGAGCTCTGGGCTGTGCACTGTGCCCTGGGCCACCGTTCTGTCCCATTAAATAAGTTGTTGTGTGTTCAGCAAGGGTTTGGAGAGTTTGCCTTCAGAAGAAGCAGTAGCTTATATCCATTTTTCCACTTCCCATTGCAGCCGTCACCTCTGGGTGAGGGAAGTGGGATGGGGTGGCCTCAATATTAAAAGGTGGCTCTAAGGAGGATGAGCAATACAAGAACGATTCTTTATTTCACTCTGATTCTTCCTAGCCTAAGATAATTTTATAAGATGACACATTCAAGATAATTTTAGTCTCAGTGGTGACCCTGGAGTATCTTGTGACACATTTTGGGCTCAGCCTCTGAATGTTCTCTGAGCCCAGAAAGTAGGTCCTCCTGTCCCCATCTTTGAGGTAACTCACCTGAGGCTCAGAGAGTCCAGGGAGATGCTGGCCAGCATGCCTATTGTCTGCTTGACGGTACCAACTGCAGAGGGCTCCTTCATGTCCCATCCCATCAAGGTCCAACTCGCCCACCTTGTCAGTGTCCTTGGGAAGTCAGCCCCTGTCTGAGGACTGACTATGTCAAGGCTACTTGCTGTAAATCAAGAGACACCTGATGGTCCTGACTCAGCTACCACCACTGAGTGTCGGAAGCAAGAAGGTGAGGAAATGCCTCTGGTCTGGGAGTTTTATGCCAGGAGCATGACAGCTGAGGAAGATGCCTGTACCTGGAAACTTTTCAGTAATTTACAAAAAATACCCACTAAATTATCTTTCTAACATGGTGAGTCTTTTGCTGTTTTCTTCCCTTACTTGCTGTTGTAGCACCTACATATGGAGTTTTAAGCCTCTGCAATCCTTTTAATTTTTTTTGATATATTATATTGATTTTTTACAGAGAGGAAGGGAGAGGGATAGAGAGTTAGAAACATCGATGAGAGAGAAACATCGATCAGCTGCCTCCTGCATACCCCCCACTGGGGATGTGCCTGCAACCAAGGTACATGCCCTTGACTGGAATCGAACCCAGGAACCTTGAGTCTGCAGGCCGAAGCTCTATCCACTGAGCCAAACCGGTCAGGGCTGCGATCCTTTTATATGTACAGAAGGAAACAATATGCATGTATCGTGTGGTGAGATAGGGCGTCCAGGTAAAAGCATCAGCAACAATAAAGCCGCTTCAAACCCAAGGAAATAAGGAATCATTAAAAATGTGCTGGAACCTAAAAAGGGTTAAACCAGAAATCAATGTCAAGTCTAAAGTGTCTGATCTCTTACACTGTTTTTAAAAGTTAGGGTCAATATGGGAGAAAATCAAAACTTGATAAAAATATTTACAGATTAAGGTTGATAAGAAGAGAAAAAAAAAAGTAAGTCACCAAAGAACGCTCAGACCAAGGTGCTTGGAGAGTTAGAGAGAGTTTGTCAGTTATCACAATAATGATATTATATTTTTATAGACCATATAATGTCATGTATTTTATATCACAATTAAAAAACACAAAAAAGAATAATGCTACCCACAAAAATATACATACCTCGGAGAATCAGGTCATTATTATGTGCCTGTTTTATAATCAAACACAATAGTTCTTTTTTATCTGACTAATGCCTCATTCAGCAAGACACAGACCATCCTTCAGGTTCAATGCCAAGTGTGTGATGGGCACAGATCTTATGATCACTGGCCTGGAAGAGAACTAGAATATAATTATATAAAGCTAGAACTGGTGTCACAATCCTATTTTAGGTCACAAAAAATAAAAAGACACTTGAATCTGTTTCCCCCCAGAGCTATTCGAATGATTCTGTGAATTACAATGTTAAATTCAGTTAAGTCCACGATTCGTGAAAACTCAGAAGCACATGCTGCTTTTGAAGCAGCTTCCCCGCCAGCCTCTTTGCCCACAGAAGCTGAGGCTGCAGTTACTGAATTCGTCCTCCAGGCCAAACAACCAATCGGTGGAATTGGTCCCCAGTTCAGAGTGAGGGTTGCAGTACCTCTGATCATTCGTTTTAAACCTGATCCATGTGTTGGTTTTCTCATTTGGATCATTTGGTGATGTATGTAGAGATAGGGATAGATTTTCACTGATTGTTTTGGGGGGAGAAGGACACCCTGATTGCTCACTAACAGAGCATTCGAATGTCCAGATGAATTGCACAGAAGGAAGAGTTTGGTGAAAATTCAGCTCTGAAGATTGAACTGGCATTTGGTCACTCACTCTTTAAAAAAAATGTCCGGCTTGTTTATTTTTAATGGGTCCTCTATGATCTCCTGAATCTGTCTGTCTTCTATTTTTTTTTAATTTTTGCCTCATAAACAATAATCTTCTCTTGTTTCCAACTAAACAGACACTTGACGGACAGTTCCCAAAGAGCCCGAGAAGTTCCTTTGTTGAGGCCACGCTGGGGGCTGTGAATATGGCTAAAGAAATGGCACGTAAGTAAAAATAGGGTCATTGCTATTTCTCAGGAGGGCAGGGTGGTATTTCTGCCAATGGTCCCTGATTAGCGGGCTTCATTGTTGCACGTTTATTAACTCAGATGAGATCAATATATTCACCCAGACCCGAGGGTTTTCTTGTACATTGTTCCTTGAAGCACTATTGTGTTTATATCAGGGCAGAGTGGGCATCTTCTAATGTAACATTCATCTGTGACGGATCAAATTACCTTTTATTTAAAAAAAATCAAAATTTCCTTTTTGGACATTGAATGAATGGCAGGCTTGACCTTTAGCAGTTTGTTTTCTGCCTCATTGTGCTCAGGGCCCTGCTGGCTAAGGAAAGTATATTTCCTTTTTTCTCTCACAACGTAATCTGACCTCTCTATGAGAAATCTGCGACAATGCGGGGTCAGAAGGCTTCTTGTCTGTGGCCTAAGGCTCAGGATCGTCTCTGAACAGTATTCATGTGTGATACTGGGTAGAGAAGAGTCTTATTGATTATACCTGAACTTTATCATTCACATTGAAATCTTCACCATGCGAAATTTTTATCCTCAAATCATCAAATGTATTACAGCTACAATTTTTAGATTAGAATGCCTCCTTTTCTCATCGTGTTCGCTGTTTGTTTTGTATCTTGTTTTGTATCTTGACTTCTAAGTAATATGGGCCTCTGGTTTTTAATGGTGTCAGACAGAGGCATGGAAACTCTTTAACATGTATTTTATGTCTTGGTTTGAACATACATTCGTTTTTACTGGGACAAGGACTTCAGACTGTGCTTCACATTCTCACCCAGGCACACGGCATTTTTTTCCACTGAACTTCCAGCAGGTGTCATTGAGATACTGATTTTTTTAGGGCTGTTTTCCCACAGCACACTTTTTGGGTTGATTATAGAGAGATTCTTGTAAAAAGCTACTGATTGAAAAAAAGCTGAGAGCATTATCATTTTGCATACGAACTGGGGATGGTACACCATGATACATATTTTCGGTCTTGGATGAGCTATAATCAACACAGTATGCACTTCCCCTCATCCAGGCTCTGTGTGGCGGGTTCCTATGTAAATCCGTTGACACTGTAAATGGGAAATGTCAACAAATTCCAAATAAAGCCAGCTTAATAAGCTAGTGTAAGAAATGCAACATACAGAAATGAAAAGGCGGTTCCTGGTGCTGTAAGTGACTCATGAATGCACATCTGTGCTTGAGTCTTTACCGCCTACATCACGGGCGTCAAGATGGGCCATGGCGTCTCACTGATTGCTCATAACATCTTGGACCTAGAGAAGCTCTTTGAGGTCATTGAATCCAACTTTAAAGTTTACACAGAAAGACACAGGTTCCAATGGGAATAGGACTTAGCTCAGGCTGTGACTAGTAAGAAATGGATCTGGGACCAGAAATCATGGTTTTTGATCCAGTACCCAAACCCACTTTTGGTTTGGAAATATAAAAATAAACCATACAATAAAGCAAAGTATGAAAACACCACTTGTAATACTAAACATTGTTTTAACATATGGCAAACTTGTTCACTTTTCAATGATTTATGTTAGTTAACAGGGATGAGATTGACTTTGTTTCAATGTCCAAGTTTTGGGTAATATGAGGAATCCTTGGCTGTTATGACTCCTGCCCCTCCAAAGAGCAAGTTGAGAAAAAGAAGATGAAAGGGGTAAAGTCTGTCCCATTCCTCATGTTGACCTGTTTCTGGCCATTTTAATGTATTATGTGATTCCTGGCTGACTTTGGTTGTGGCAGGATTTACCTGATACTCCTTAGAATGAAAATTATGCTTGTAGAATTCTAAAATTCATTCATCCATTCCTTTGATCAGTAAATATTTATTCAGCACTCCTCTTCCTCAAGCCTGTCCATAAACCTCAAGGGCATCGTCATGCAGAAGACTGAACGAGTCCCGATTCCATGGGACCCGCCGTAGGGATCTCAGTGGGCAGTGTTTGACCTCAGGAGTTACATGGGGCAGACACTGCTACTTCCAAGCACAAGCCCTAGAGTTAGTCCTGCTACCGATTTTTTTTTCTAATTCAGGTAGATCTTTCATGAACTATCATTCTCATTCCTTCAATTCCCTCATGTAACAGGGTGGTAGGTTTAATAAACATAATATCTGTTCGTATAGCTTAAGTTTCAGGGTAGTTATTTTGCTACCTGATTCTGACATTCACCATCTACTGCGAGATATTTTCTTTTACAATAATTAGACTGTTTTAAAATCCATCTTGCAAATATGAATAATAGATAATGTATTTATGAAGACAGCAATCAATGATTATTTTTCATATTTTAATTAAGGTATTAACTAAATAATGCCCAACACTGGTAAATATTTGAAAATGCATGTGCTTTTCAATTTAACTGAGAGTCCTCATAATTTTCCTTCAGTGTTGGCTTATAACTTTTAACATTAGCTATGAATTAAGTGATTTAAACATAGTGTCATTCTTGACTTTTCTTTGAAGTGTATGCACCTTGTCTGGCAAGCATATAAAAACAATGCCATTATATCAGATGAAATTTTTCTCAAAAATTTGCAGTAACATATAGTTACTTTTCTACCCCTAAGGAATATCTATATTTAGATAAAACATCACCTCATTCTGTACAAGAACACATGGGATTTTTAGACTGAAGTCTTTTGAAAACATATTTAATTAGCATAGTGGTTGCTTGAGACCTACAACACCTGTGGTTTCTGGATTGGGGAAAGTAAGTGGCTCCAGGCAGCAGTGGTCCCCACAGGGCTCTGTGGACACGTGCAGCTGGGATGAAACATATAAATGACGTGAACTACCTGTTTCTCTCATTAATCTATCCTTTCACCCCTTGACGCTGTTTAATACCATTTAAAATGATTTAAGCTATGCTCCATCATCCAGGGCTATTCTAAAGAAAGATGACGTGCATAGTGACATTACAACAACTCATTGCAGGGGATATGCTGACATTTATTCACCCACACATGACTCAGGACAGCTCATGTCCTTACCCCTGAAAAACAGGGGTGGGGGAGAAAGGTTAGGATTACCAGTTGGACACCAATGAGAGAGAAAGAGAGAGAGAGAGAGAGAGAGAGAGAGAGAGAGAGTCCGTGTTCCATTATCATTTATACATTTGAAAAGAAATAAAAGATAGCCATTAAATTTTGTTTAAATTAAATATCTGGGCAAGAAGGAGTTGTGATTATTTCTAAGCAATTATTAACCACTGGTAGGAATCGATACATTGAGAAAACGCTAAGCCTTGGTTTATAAATTAGATACATGCTTCTCTACAGTGAGCTTCCATTAGACATATAACCTTCCAGGGAAGACGTTAGGAGGATTGAGCAAACCAAATGGATTTCAATTTTCGGACTGGCTGACTCTCTCTCTCTGCAGACACATATATGTAGGGAGAACGCTTTAGACAACACGCTTCTTGGGGAGAAAAGGAAAGCTCATTTTTTCCCGTTCTTGG
>NW_005871130.1:4400302-4425313 GCF_000147115.1 Myotis lucifugus
TTGTGGTTTTACTTTCCTTGTCCACACAATTCTTTATGAATTCAGGTTGAAGAAATTCTAAGTATGTTCTGTCTCTGACGGATCATCTTCAAACCTGGGAATTTGATGTAATGTCTATGTATATCCATTTAGTGTGTAGCCTGGCTTTCCAGAGTACGTGTCATGACACCAAAACAGGTCACGGCTTGCATGCGCCGCTGGGTCCTGGTGCTGTCTCAGCCCAGTGTGGCTTTCCACTCCGTGCTTGGACAGTCTTCCTGAGGACAACGCGCTCACTGAAAGTCCACATTTATCCAACGGGTCTGCATTGGCTTCGCTAATAGGCTGAGTAATGCAGAACCATTACAGATTACACGGGTCCCAAAGAAAAGGGCTACTTAAAAACTAAACTGGTAATTTAAAATGTAAAATTATGTGTACAAGTTTTGAATTTGCAAATTGAGTAAAATAATCCATTTTTTCTGATATTAAAAAACCCCACATTATGTGGTGGGAAACCAGTTACTTACAGTGTCAACACATTATCAGCACATTAATGGATTGCCATTGGTTTTTTTTATCATCTATCTAGTAAAATAAACCCACAAAAGTTTCAGCCCTGTACCAGAATAATCCTCTATACTGACTTCACCTTAAACTTGGCCCTGGATCCAATAAAACTTTATTTATAAAAATAATCAGCAGGGCTACAGGCCATAGTTTGCTGATTCAATTTTTTAAAAATTGCATTAAAGTATTTATTTTGAGTATTGAGGTTTTTAAGGGTTAATTACTATCTTCCTCTTCAAAGGTAGATTACTAGGGGTTTTTGGTGCCCCCTTAAGTTTTGTGCTCTAATCACCTGAGTCAGTGCTGGCGGGTGTGTGTGTTTGGGCAGCACGGCACACAGTGATATCCAGCTGACTTCCAGCCGAGGATTCCTGGTTTCTCCCCATGGATTTAGATCTACTCTGTAGCCTGGGGGTGGGGTGGGGTTGGGGATGCAGGTGAGGCTCTCTGCCTCCCAAGCAGAAGTGGGAGTTTTAACCCAGGAAGACACAGGGCCATTGAAATACATGGGTATAGTCAAGATCAGAGTGTCACTTTCGGAGACTGGTCTAGCTGTTGGTGATATTTCAGTGATCTGGGCAAGAGGAGCTGGTGATTTGGACCAGACCCTGGGGAGGATGAAGGAAGTGAGGGGAGGGTGATAGAAGTCAGGCTGGGGGACTGGGAGAATTTGGAACACATTGGAGAAGTTCAAGTATATTTTGGAGGTGCTTCTATAAGACTTGTTAGTGGTGTGGATGGTGTGAGGACATGGGAAAGGAGAGCCCTAGATTCTAACATTTTACCTTGAGTGTCCATGATGGTCTGACCTCCTCCTCACGCCTGTTCTGCACATTCTCCTGGCTCTGGGATCCCTTCTGCTTGTTCAGGAACAAAGGTCAACACCACTGTCCTGCCACAGTTCACCTACATGGGGTCGAATTAGGAATTAGTTCAAACCACATTGGTTGCTTTTAGGGTCATAAACCAGAGGTAAAAATTTCCTATGTTTTCCATTCTTACAAAAATGGCTTAACTTCTTTGAGGTGTTTATTAAGAACTAGAATGATGAAAACCACAGACAAGGTGGCCCTTCACTCCTGGGAAGCCCGATGGCAGTCTCATGCTTTTCAAAGGAAGCTGCGTGTTCACTCACAGGAAAATGAACTTGGCAATGAAACTGTGAACTTAGCACAATGGGCAAGTACACTGAGACTTAGAAGGATCCTGATGTTAAGAAGTTGGCTCTGAGGACTTCAGAGAACAAAGAAAGGGATTTCAGCCAGCTCCCACATCGGTGTCCTGCAGAGCTGAGCTGAGATGCTGCCTGGTGTGGTGGGCCCCCTCGCTGGTTGAGGGATGTGGTTCTTGGTGCATCAGCCACTGGTTGATAGATGGCCAACCCTCTCTTTTTCTGTAGACCCATAGCCATCAGGGTGGGGATTAGGCTTGGTTTCCTGGGTGACATCACATGATCACAAACAGGACAGAAAGAGGGAAGAGGCCTGAGTTACAAGCAGTTCAGCCTTAAAGAAGGATGACTGCTCCTTGCGATCTTTGGAAAAATTGGAAAAAATGCTGACAACCTTACTTTCCCCAGGATTTTCAATGTGTGCTGTTTCTAGGGAAACATATTCACCCTGAAATTTGAATTGCTCTGGAGCCTCGCAAAATTGAATGAAACTCTATTGAGTAACATAAATGTTCGTGATGCTCAGCCACACAGGCCCTACAAGCAAACGGTTCTCCAGTTGGCACTTGCCTGTCAGGGGAGGAGCCGAGACAGGTAATAAATGCAGAAAACCTCCTCGCCCACGTGCCAGAGGCTGTCCCATTGTGAACGCTTTCATCAGCATCCATTTCAACATATTTACATCTTAATCCTTCCTATGGTTCCCATGAAAAAGTGAGACCTCATAGAGAGCACTTACTCTGTGAAAAAAAGTTTTCAAGTTTGGATGAACATCAGCACAAGAGTCATAATTGATAGGAATCGTGATTTTCATAGTTTATTACAACCTCTCTACCCCTCCCTCTCTCCTCCCTCCATCCCTCCTTCCTTCCTTTCCCCTTCCCTTCCTCTGTCCCTTCCTTCCTTCCTTCTTCCCTCCCTCCCTCCCTTCCTTCCTTCCTTCCTTCCTTCCTTCCTTCCTTCCTTCCTTCCTTTCTTTTTTTCTTCCACCTTCCTTTCTTCTTCCATGCAGAGTGCAGAGATCATTGCACCTCTGCTAACACAAAAAAAGAAGCCCGAAGCTGCTGTCAGCAGCCTTGTTGAGGCAGGGACCTGGTGAATAATGTTGCTGTCATAACAGCAGGGAGAATTTAATGCCGGCACTTAGCAACATGATAAATAGCTTGTCAGACATGGGCAGGAGCACAGTTGACTGAAGGGCCCATGACAAGTTCTGAAATATTAATCTCCTCCTCGACCCAGGCTGGGCCTGAGGCAAGGTCCGGGAGGGCCGGCTGCAGGAGGGCCACCCTGCTCTGTGTGGGGACCTGGCCTCCTGGGTCCACTATTGACTCCAGTAAGGAAACCTTTCCTATACCTTGTGCTGATCATGTCTCCATCATAACTTGGACATTAGAAAATCAGCACAATTTCACTTAAATGTAGATTTCCTCAAGGGCCATTTCAGATTGTTTCCAAATACTAGTAGATCTTTTGCTGATACCTCCCACCTGAGCACCTGCCTGCCCCACAGCCTGGAAGGTTCTGGATAAAGAGAGATGCTCCGTTTACTCTTAGTGATGGGCTTGTTCCTTGCAGATTCCACGTTGCTCTTCCATGTGCTTGACAAGCCCTTCCCGCCTCTCCTGTTCCCCACCTTTCCTGCAAAGAAAACGCCCTGTCACTTGTCCCTGCACTTAGCCTTTGAGTGACGGCTGCACAAGGGGTTCACACTCTGCCTTGACCTTCCGAACCTGCTCCCTCCCAGGACAGCGGAGACCTGCTTCCAGTAGCCCTGGCGCCCCACCCATTTTATAGCCGAAAGTCTAGATTGGATGAAAGTAAGATTTTGGAATATTGGCTAATTATCTGTGCTGTGTGAGGGCATTTAACATGCGGCTCACCTTTCCCCATTTAGCACTTTATTTGATTCTAGTACCAATTACTGTGGGGCTGAATTGATTCCCAAGGTACCAATTTCTCAAGATGACTGACAGGGGTGCTGCGTCTATAAGTACCAATTGACCTGGCTGGATGGGATCAGCATACACAGAGGGGCCTAAGAGAACTGTGAGTGTGAAATCGGCCTTCCCATTGCAAGTGCGAAAGGGACATTCAGGATTCCGCCCTCAGCCTGTGTCCGCCCAGGCTGCATCCCAGAGGTCCCATGGCAACGACGCTGCTCTGGCCCAGCTGCGGCGGGTGCCAGGATGCTCTGGGAGGCTCACCTGGTCTCTGGAGGTTTCCACTAATCGATGGGCAGGAGGGGAGAGAACTCTGCACCTTTGGGCGCTTAAGGAGGCTTGGTGGGAGTTTGTGTGAGATGTGTGTTGAATGCTTTAATATGAAAACAGAGCTAATTTAGCAATGAGGTTGCACTTGTCAAGAAAATTGCATATAAATACTAGTACATCACGTCTAAGATATTTTGGGGATGTTGGAAGTGGTAATTTTGAATTTTATTCCTAAAACAATGAACCAATCAAATGTTCAAAAAATGATGTACCTGCAGTAGACAAACTGGAGAGATGTATCTATGTCTGCACACCTAGATACACCCGCAGCTGTGTCAAAGGAGCGGAAGTCAGGATCTCTGAAAAGAGCTCACAATTGCTTAGGTTCTGGATTTTAGCTCGCTCTGACCAAAAAGAAGGGATATACTTGAGACAGCGTCTCTATATCCCTGTCACACAGCACACAAAAAAATGTTAGATGTGTCTTGAATCAGGAAAAGGCACAGCTCATTTTTGGTTGGGTCACTTTCAAGCACCTGAGATGGAAGTTTTGGGGGTTTCTGGAGAAGCTCTAGGTGAGACCAGCTGCAGGGGATTACACTGGTGAGGGTGGCCCTGGTGGACCCTGGCACTTTGGTGAAGGTCTTGGCCTCTTATAGACGTAGAGGCCTTTTAAAGCCAGGAGCTGATACCACAAATGAAAAACGGGACTGTTGCATCAAGTTGTCAAATGATATCATTGCAAGGCAAGATGAGGATGCATGGCAAAGCAGGTTCCCAAATCACCAATTCTGATTACATTAATTGTCCCCGATCCAGGGAGCCGGCACAAATAATTCTGACAAAAGATTTACTGTGCCGCATTAGATGCTATTTACTGATAAATGATGGGGCACTTCATTAGCTAATGTTGAAAAATCATGGTAGACATAACAGAATTATTAGGGCTTGTATAGAAATCCTATTCTGTAATGAGTTATTACTTGAAAATAATAGCAGCAATATGTTACAATTAAGTACTCGAGAAGGGAGCTTTCCACCAGAAAGGTGTCAGCCTCTGAGTGATCTCCCGAACCACTGCTCGTTACAAATGAGTTCCACTGGCTGCCATCCATCAAAACTGTACTTTCATGAACTAATTGAAGAGACCGGCAGAGCTTCGGGCCTGCCTTACTCTAAGTTACACCGAGTTGGAAAGCGGGGGGCCCCGAGTAGCCACGGAGGGTTGCTTTCCTTTCTTTCCTTTATGTCGTCAGCTACACTGACGCGGTGGCAGCTACGGGGCTGGGTCTCTTTTGTCCGGTGCCCCAGTCCCTGTCAGGTGAGCAGGCAGCACTATTGTGAAACCCGCTCCCTGTCTGGCCGCCATGCGGGTCCCCTCCACACGCCTCCTAAATAAAGTGTGATGGGAATACTTTCACAAGACCCTCCCTTCTGTGCATTAGCCCTGCCTTGGGTTCTTCCTCTTAGAAATGTACAAACAAGCAGAGGAGAAGGGCACAGGCCTGGTGGGAAGTAAACGAGGACATTCAGAATCCCATCTCCACCAGCAGCGCCGGCCGCAGGTGCGCACGGAAGCCCCGGAGCTCTGCATCGGTGACTTATGTCTGTGCCTTTGACATCTGAGGTCCAAATGGGGCTTGAAGACCTTGACCCATGGCCCAGCTTTGCAGGGAATAGTGAGTGTACATGTAGCCACAGGGCTTGTGCCCACCGGGAGCCAGGCACTGCCTACTATGTCTCTCAAGACACTTCCAATCACTCTCTCCGGAGAGGTGACATGCATGTGGCAGGCAGAGAGGGGCCTCGAGACTCAGGGGGAAGGAACGACTGGCTCAGGAGTGTCTGGGCCGCCTGCTGGAAAGCCGGGGCTCTCCACCTGGCGTTGCCTTTCCCGCAGGTGGCAGGTGTTTACCGTGGAGTAGCTGACAGGCCCGTGCCCTTGGTGTTGGGAATTTAATTTTGAAATGAGCGCCAGCATCAGAACCCACTCGGAAGCACTGATGGCCCCTTGTCTGAGTGCAGCTGCAGCCGTCACAGGGTGTCTGTAGTCGTCACAGGATCCCAGGAAGGACATCTGTGGTTTTATAAGATGACGTATTTTCAGTGGGTTCCCTTGGAGGTGCCTCGACAAGGACATCATGAGTGTCCCTCGTTAGAAGGACTAGAACCTGTGTGTAGACATCTCAAATAACTGGACTCCCAACACCCTTGTCAGAATATGTTTAGCAACAGGAACGTTTTAAGATTTATCACTGAAAGCCATAAAATCCCTTAGTGAAACAATCATCTTCCTCCCAGTTGCTTTATATACACATAGAATAGTAGGTTGGTACATTTTAACTGGTTTTGAAATAATGGGATTGAATGACTGACATGTTAATATATGCCTGGAATTAAACACAGGGATTTTATAATTTATTGGGAAAGTAGACCCTGCATAACGGAAATGATTTCAATCTTCATGGATTTTAATACTGTGTTTATAAAAGAAAGAAAAATCATAGGAAATGCAATGTTCAGATTTCTAAAATAGTCTGTTTTGCAAACACGCAGTTTATCTGGAATTATGTACATGGCTTCATGCAGACACATTAAACTGTCCAAATACAATTGGTAAGTAGAAATTATATAGTTTCCTCTTTAAATGTGAGCCTTCTCCATGAGGCCTATTAAACCTCCCTACCCATTACTGACCAAAAGAGCTTCACTCACGTCTCTTGATCAGTATGCCCTCTGCAGTATGGCAAAGACTGCATTGAATTCTGGCTAATTTAGCATAATAATTAAAAACATATATTGCTTTCCCGGCATGATCACTCAAAGTTAAAATGATTGAATTTTCCTGAGGTTGGGCCTAAAGATCGGTGACAGGACTGTGAGGAGATGCGCCTTCCCCTGTGTACTGGCGCTTCTTAAAGGCAGAAGGAGACAGAGCTGTGAGGTCTAAGGAACCAACGCTGACCTCACGATGAGATGGCACTGGACATCACCACTGGTAGGACCGCCAGTGAAAGTCCACGCTCCTGAGGACGAGGCACAGGAGGCTTAACCCAGGAACAGTCCTTGGGACCCTCCCAGGAGGATTTCCTTTCTGGAAGGCGCTCTGCACTCACCACCCACGGGAGCACTCCACCGGAGGAGGCCGGGACTGCAGAAAAGCCCTGCACTGTGGGAGTTCCCACTGAACCGTGTTGGGGGTAGGAACGAGAACATCATGATATTAAAATGAGTGAATATAAAGTCCAGTTATGAAGAAATTTCACTGGGCTTAATGGGTATTACATTTTCTGAACCGTTGGCTTTCCTTGTATGAGGTGGGAGGGAGAAAAGGCAGTGAGAGGAAATGGAGTGAGAGAGGGTAGGAGGAGGGGGGAGCAGCTAGGGTGGCTGTGCTGTCGTCATGGGCCCTGGTGCATGGTGGGTGGGACTGCAGATTGGTGTGGCCACCGTGGGAAACAGGGTTGGGGGTTCCACGGAATGTTAAAAATAGAACTGCCATGTGATCCCGCAATTCCACTTCTGGGTATTTCTCCACAAGAATTGAAATCAGCATCTCAAAGAGATATCTGCACCCCTTGTTCATTGCAGCATTATTCACAATAGGCGAGACCTGGGATCAGCCTACGTATTTATAGACAGGTGGATGGACAAAGAAAACATGGTATTTACATACCGTGGAGCCTTAAAAGGAAGGAAATCCCACCATAGGTGTCCAAGTGAATGAACACCGAGGGCATTATGCCAAGTGAAGTGAGCCAGTCACAGAAGAGAAACCCTGCGGGATACCCTTACACGAAATATCCAAAATGGTCAGACCTGTGGGAGCCTGGGTTTCCCAGGGGGTAGGGGGCGTGGGGAGGGCTGCAGGGGTGTAAGATTCAGTGATGTGAGATGAGTGAGTTCCAGAGCTCTGCTGAACACCATGGAGCCTGTCCACTGCACATGACACTCTGTTAAGGAGGTTTCACGTTAACTGTTCTTATCACAATGATAATAATAATAAAAAAAGAACCACTGGGTTTCTACAGGTGGAGAAGCCGAGGCCTTCAGAGGACAGCTATGAAGGTGGTGTTGCCTAAGACCTCACCCCATCCTGCCCCCAAATTTTAAAAAAGAGAGCACCCTATAAATATGAAAGTCTCTCTCGCCGATTTTCCCATGTGGTTACTCCTGCCCAGGATTGTAAGGTACAATCAGAACGGAAATAACGTGTCAAAGGTCACATGGTAATGTACAATCAGTGGGGTGGTCATCTCCCAGGCCTGCCCGGGGGAGCCCACGGCGACCGGCACTGCGGTGTTCTCCACAACCGGGCAGCTTCTGTCCGGCTTCCGGTGGGGAATGCGGACTCCAGTGCGGCTCATAGCTCGGGTCACTCCCTGAATCCCCTGTCGTCGGTTGACATGGCAACCTTAGGACAGCTTTAAAATAGATTGATACCTGGTATGGGCTGGTTTCCTACACCGAGTATCAATGGCTGGTCTAAGAAGGACTGTATTTAGCTAGACAGATCGCACAAGCTTTGTCCTTCTCAGGCAGCATCTGGTTAATATAATATGGTCCCATAATTCATTTTTAACTCCCCCTAATTGCTCTCGTCATGTCATCATTACAAATATTAGGTCTGTGAGGGGAGGAGCAGGGACTCAGGTGCCAGACCAGGGCTCCTGCGTGGGCGGGGGCAGTGCTAATCTAATTAGAGAGCTAGCCAGCCCGAACCGCATTTTCTCATACTTAGCATTCACAAGTTAGGTCCCAGCAGATGCGCTGTGAAATTAATTTCCTCTGGTGTAACCAGAAACTCTCTGTTATGCAATCTCCATTTCACAGATGATAACCTATTATCACTTTATTCAAGGAAAATGTGTTAATAGCCACAAGGAAAATTGAATTATTCATATTTGCTCATTTCTATTCCGAAGCCAGCGCCTGTCTTTTCATGCATTGGGAGAAGGCTAATGTAAACATGACCAGATCCTTGTAAATTGGCTTGTAGAAGAGGCTGTTAGCACGCTGCCTGGGGACGGCTCCAGGCCGGGGAATGGCTGCTACTGGGAAGTGCAGCATGTGGGCGGCAGGCTGTTAGCAGGTGGCGTGTGTGCTAATGGGAGCCAGGTCAAACACGTCAGCTGTTGGCTCAGAGCTCGCCGTGTTGTGATACAGTAGACTTGGGAGGCAAACATTAGGTAACAAGTGCCTGCAGTTCTTACAGCCTGGAATCCTTGGGTGGCGCGCCCTTGTGGAAAGGGATCGAAGCTGGGAATGTTTGGGATGGTTCTGGGCTCCACCTGAGCTCGCTGGCTCCCCACACCCACCCGGATGGGCCGCAGGTCCTAAGGAGAAGCAAAGGGAAGGGACGGGCTTCAGCAGACACCACTGGAGACTAGGGATGAAGCTCCCTTCACCGTCAGGTCCCTCTGTCGGACCTCTCTGTGATCTAGAATTCAATGATGGGTCCCTAGCCTCATAATTCATATCAGGGCAGTCAGAGTGTGAGTTGTCAGAAGTGGCTCAGACATGAGTGTCTTTCTGTGCTCCCCATGGGATCTTCCCCCAAACCCAGGACTAGGTCTCCAGGAGAAAGCCCAGCACAGGCACACAGGACCCGTCCAGTGTCCGTCTTGTGCCTCAGGTCCGGGGCCCGCTCCTGCCTGCTAAATTGGGGGCAGGCAGAACCCTCTCCCTGCTCCCTAACAGTGAGGCCAAGCAGGGCCCGAGCGAAGTGCTATCACACTGCCTCTCCTCAGCTCCTCCCTAAAAGCCATGTAAAGGCAGGAACCCAGAAAACCCTGAGTATCATGACCCTTCAGTGCTTATTTATCATGGGGCACTCATTAGAGAGGCTAAGCACCCGTTCCTCAGGAAAGGGTGCAACCCGAGCCTAGAAAATTATCTACCCAGGCGCCCCATCTTTAAGGAGACAGAGGGAAGGGGAAGAGAGAGGGAGGGAGAGATGGGGGAGAGGGACACACAGAAAGAGAGCGGGGGGCACATACAGAGTGCAGGAAAGGAGTGAGGACTCACTCAGAGCATCGTTTTGGGTGCTCCTAGCAGTGGGCATGGTGACAGGCGTCCCTAGGAAACTAAGAAGGCAGTGGTCATTAGCATGGCTTTGTGTCCAGATGGCTGGCTTCACATTCCTTTCTTCCCCTTCCAGCTCCAGCATCTGGGGAAATTGTTTAAGCTCTGTCTAGTTTCCTTTTACACCTATACAATGGGGCTGATGGTGCTCTTACCTTATGTACTCAACATGGATCCAATAGTTTCTGACGATTCTGGTACTGAGCTAGGAGCCATGAGGGTGACCAGGTACCCTGGTCTGAGGGTTGACACTCTATGCAAGCAGATAGGGAAGGAACCAATAAAAGAGATCGTTGCAGAGTCAGAAAGCCACTACAAGGAAAAGGAACCAAGAGACAGGACAGACACAGTGTCCCTGCTGGGAGAGTGTGGGGGAAAGTCAACTGGAGAGGCACGGCATGGGTTCTGTCAAGAGCCAGAATGAGACCCTCGGGAGAAGGAGGAGAACATTCTGTGGATTTGGTGGGAGTCAGAGGAAGCTCTGCATGTTTGGGGAAATCTGGTCAGATAAGGTGCTCAAAGGAGGGGATCTGTCCATGGTGCTGTGCAGCCTCCATTTGGAGGGATGGAGGAAGAGTGGGAGCAGGCATTCCCCTGAGAGGCTGCAAGAACTTAAGCAAGGGGATGTCACAGTTAAATTGGTGACTCAGAGAAATGCCCTGATGGGAACCTGACTGCAGGACCTGGTGGCAGGACCTGGTGGCAAGACCAGGTAAGCGAGGGGGGGAGGGGGTTGAAGACAGGTGCATTTATGGAGGGAGGACAGGTAAGAATTACCTGAACCTGGTGATCAGCCATTTGGTGGAGCCCAGGGGTGGCACTGCTGAGGAGGGGTGGCTTTCCAATGCGACAGTGGCACCGAGGATGGAGGAGGAAGGCGATGGGGTGTGGGAGGGGCTTTGATGAGACGAGCGCAGGCTGGCTGTGGGACGCTGGGGGAAATAGGCAGAGGGCGGCTGCAGACACTTGTGTACATCGATCTGGGGTAAGAGAGGAAGTTCTGGGTGGTAGACACATAAGTTCCATGTCATCAGCATATAAATGATAATTGAAGCTTTACCTAGGGATCACAAAGAAAGGTACTAATACCACGATCAAATGGCAAAGTGGAGGCAGAACAGAAGTCAGCGACGGAGGAACAGAAGGTAATAATAAGGGAGCAATAATAAGAGGAACCCCGTAGAGGGAAGACGGGAAACATACCGAAGAAGAAACAGAATGTGCGGAGAGCGGTGTTGTCGCTGAGAAGCCTGCTCCACAGAATTAACTTTGCTCACCAGGACTCGCAGGGAGGGGGACTCACAGGGTGCTGTCAAGGCCTTCCCGAAGTGTGAGCTCATCAGGTCAGCAGCCCATGCGTGGGGGTGGAGAAGGTGGCCTGATGGGGGGGTCTCACAGGTGGGTGGTCAGCAGGGGCCTGGCCTCAGAGCTGGTTGCTGAGTGTGGTTCTCTCACTGTGGTTTCAGACACATACTAGTGAAGGACCTTTACATTACCATCCCCACTGTGGTTTCAGTCAATGGTGTGAATAGCACCAACCATGGAGCCCGGACCGTCTCTGCCCCCCCGCCCCGGCAGTCACATGACTCTCTGAATGCCCAGTGTTTCATGTGACTCCTCTTTAAGTAAAAGGCATTCTTCTAAAAACAGCACCTCAGATGGGGTTTCACTTTTGCCAAAGCAAAGAGGGACAATGACTTAATCCCTCATGCAGCCCTGGAAGCGTGTCCCGACCATCCTGGCTGAGCCGGCCGCTGTCTGGCGTCCTGTGCCCCCATCCAGCCACCCTCCTGGGTGTGGCTGCTGGAGAGAAAGACAATTTAAAATGTGATTTCCGTGGCAGCAGAAGTGCATGCTGCTCCCTTTGGCCTGGCTTGCAGAGGAATGGGAAGGATGGAGACGAGGACTCCCCATGGCCTTGGCTGTGGCAGTGGATGGTGAACTCAGGACCCGTGGGTCAGCTGATGCTACAGAGAGTTCTGGTAACTTCACAGCATAAAAAATCCTGCACTGAATAAGCGAGAGCAGGAAGCCATGGTTGGCTTAACCAACTCAGCTCTGGTGGATGGCATGGCAGACTCTGCACAGAGTGATTTGGCCTGAGAGTGATGAGAGGAGATGGAGAGGAGAGGAAGCGAGCAGAGCGACTGGTCCCTGAGCACGCCCCTCTTCCAGAGCAGCAGCCACTGGGACTTGTCAGAAACAGATGCTCAGGCCAATGTGGGTAACAGCTGTCAGAAGGGGAGGAGATGAGAGGTAACCAAGGTGGGCTGCATGGTGACTTGTGTCTAAAACCCTCGAGAGCAGAGCTCGAATGTGCACGTGGGCTGAAGCAGAGAAGAGCTTCAGAACCAGGCAGCAGAGAGGAGGGCGAGGCTGTGGCTTGGGACACAGGGCAGGGCATGGCCTGGGGACACAGAGAGGCATCTCTTCTTATTCGAGATCCTTTTGAAGCCATTGGAGACACCGTAGAGAGTGATTTTACACAGGTGCATTTTTCTCCCTGCTCTTAGACTTAAATCTTCTATTTTCAAAATCATCAAAAATGTTTTACAGTTGTCTTCAGTTACCCAGATTCCAAATATCCTCAATCTCTTCCATAACCTAGAAACCAAATGCCTACTTCCCAGGGAACCACCTCTCACTTTAATAAACTTGCCGTTTTCTTGCAGTAAGTGATTAGGATGAACCAGAAACACCCCCACCCTGAGAATCTGAGCATCGTGCTGACAGTTCATCTCCACCGAATTCTCCTAAAGATCTGTGCATGTTATTATATTTTTATCAAAACTATTTGAACATTTCAGGACATTTAATTATAGTTTGTGATTACCAGGCAATTCGAGATTAGAGGTCGTGAAAATTTAATATGTCAAAAACTCTGTTGGGACCAATATGCATAGTGGATTGCTATAGAGGCATACAATTTTTATCTGGAGTTGAATACACACCTTGAAAAAACTAAGATTACCAAAACAGTGGTGTTGTTAAAGAAAATAACTTTTGTAGTGTCATGCACCTCAATTACTTTAATGGGAGACCACTTAAGTAACGTCAAACAAGCCCTTTCCCTTATCCGCACTAGCAACCAAAGTCATTGATGAGCCTGTATTATTTCAGGGGGATGTGTTTATTTAAAGGCAGTCTCTATAAAAATGCATAATTGACTCTTGTCCTGAGCTACCAACACAGACAAGAGAAAAGTGGATAAAGGACTATTTATACAATTCTGATGGAAGAAACCACACTTTGTGGGAAGTGTATCAACGTTAAATCCTGAAGGAGGAAACTGGTTTTGAGTCTTCTTCAAACGTATTTCTTTCTAAAAATTGAATTTGAGCACAAACTTGTCCTGTTCTGGGCCTATTTTAAAGAACCAGGCATGACATAAGTACATTCTCTTATTCTTTATAATTTGTAAAAACACTTTGATTTCTACTTATGATGGAAGAAATAAGAGGCATTCTAGAATGCCCCTTCCCAAGCCTAATGAAAATTTAAAATTACTGTCAGATGTAAACAGTTGAGAACCATACAGAAGCAATGCGTGTGGTCTGGGCATGCTTGGCTCTCGGTAGCCTGTCAGCTAACAAAGCCTCACTTCTCTACAGGCAGTGGCACTGTGGCCACTCGGGACCCAAGAAAAACTCATAAAACTGGATGTCAGAGCTGGTGTGGCAGATGGAAAAGTGTAATTGATTTGAAAATACTTTTGCCCCGAATATAACCAGAACAGCTTTTCAAATTCAAGGAAGTTCAACAATGCCAATGCAATAAAAAGGTAATTTGTGTAACACATCAAATGTCATTTAATAAGTGACTTAATCTGGGGTATTAATAAGATCAAGGTTCAAGGATGTGGTATCTGACCTGGACAGTCCCCCACACAGACTATGGCTCAGTTCATCTATCCATCCCTCCACCATCCACACCCCTCCTTCATCCATCCATCATCTATTTATCAGTCCAAAATCCACCCATCCATCCATCCTTCCCTCCCTCCTTCCACCCTTACAAATGCCCCTCCATACCTCCACCCAAACTTCACCCACTACACTAATCCTTCCATGATCTATCCACCCTCCATAATCCATCCACACATATTTGAGTGTCTACTGAGTGCTACTAGTAAGCAGTTTTCGGCAATGGGATGAGATTGTAAGAAGATATGCTCTAAGAAGATTACAGTCCTGTGGGAGAAACAAATAAGTATCTAGGACATTCAACTACACTCTATTTAATACTAAAATAGCATATTGACGTCCCAGATAATTAAATGACAAGCAGCAGGCGGGGTGAGGACACAGAGGCTTTCTTGAGAAGGGAGAGGGTGAAGTCACAGAATATGTAAGGAGATGAAAGTCCAGGTATAGCCAAGAAACATTAAACACCTTGATATGGCCGAAAGATTGCCCTTAGAAAGTGATGTGATGAGAAATAACCCTAAAAAGGCAAGCAGGAGACAAATTAAAATACAAGAAATTCAGATTCTGAAATTAAGCAATGAGGGTGATGGTGTTTAATTAGAGCCCCCCTCCTTCCAAAATAGAAATAAAGTAATTGACTTATATTTCTCTAGCCTCACTTTTGCTCTATTGTATAGATCCCCGGAGGGAACAAGAAGAGTACTGTTATTCTCTGGCCATAACACATTTATTGCAAACATTGTCATTGTTAATGGAGGTATTAAGGAAAAGCATGAGAAATTGTGGTAGACCTCCCATCCCCCAAAATATATCCTAGGAAATGAACAAACCTCTCATTGATAATGTTAAGAAATCACTTCTCTTTTTTTTGGGGGGGGGGGTAGTTGTTTAAGCATGCAATTTTCCACTGGAATCATAAAGAAATCTTAAAATGTGTATGTCTGGGGTTTACTCAAGTGAGAGTTACAGATTAGAAACACTTCTGAGCATAGAAATGAAATTGTTAGGGAAAAAAATCACCTCCCTCTTTTCTTCTTTCCCTCTTTTCTTCCAGTGAACAAACAAAAACATCTACTGAACACATTTTTTAAAAATTATCAAAGATTAGTTCCATTGCAAAGAATTTGAACTCAAGGTTAAAGTTGATTCCCACTTTTCTTCAAAACAGCTTCCCAGTTCTTTTGATGATGCTGTTATCATACTCTATTAAAACAGAGAGAAAATATATAGCAGCTGGCCGCCTCTCGTCACGCCCGGCAAGTGTGCCGTCTCCACTGGACTGTCCTTTGAAACACTTGACCTTTACACAGACAAACTTTCACAGCATCTTCCAAAGAACCGAGACAATCAGCAATAGAAATGGAAATATCACACTGGGGATGTTCACACAGCCCTGGTTTTTCAAGATGATGTAGCATCCCACAAACTCTGAAGTTTCCTTGGCCAGCACTCCCACCTGGAGCCCCCCCACATCACCCCGATGGGACAGATAGGTCTCTGGAGCACAAACCGCCCCTCCCCCAAGATGAGCATCTCTCAGTAACCAGGCTAGTGGTCAAGGGCCTGCACTGGAAGGAAGCTCTTATGTCTCGTCGAAATCCTCCCTATTGAAGCATAAGCCCACTTCCTCTTTGCCATCCTCAGCGTAGAGAGGGGACAGCTGGCCACCGTCCTCTCTATAATAACCCTTCACTGCCCTGAAGATGGTTATTAGGTCGGCTCCTCTCCTCCAGGCTAAATAATCACAGATCCTTTAATCTCCCTTCCTAGGTGCTATTTCCCGAGTCTTTAATCATTTCTGCTGCTCTCTACTGAATCCCTTTCAGCGTCTTAAGTCCTGGTGTGTCACCTCTCCAGAGGGGTGGCACCAACAGTTTGAATAGCTTGGCAGCCTGAGGGCACAGCAGTGTCCCCAATGGAGGGCAGTTATGCCTCTGATGACACAGCCGAATTAGCCTGAACACCTCTCTGTGCTCCCTGTAACATGTCCTGCAAACCACCCATCCCCTCCCCCAGCAACAAATAAAATAGCGATAGCAATGATAATAAACTAAAGTGATGAAGCCGAAGAAAGCACTGTAAACATGATGGTGGGAAGATTATGGTAGTCACCATTTGGTTTCGATAACATGTCCCATATGCTTTTTTATAATTATTAGTTTCCAATGTCAAATTTAAAAAAAAACACCAGAAACGTATTTGTTGCATCCTTTTCAGCATATGGTCTAGGTCCGTTTCTGGCACATCCCAAGTTTATCATTTTAAGTTCCTAAAATAGGGGCTTGCTATCTGAGACGCTGGTGAGAACCGCCTGGTCATCACGTGGCTCAAAGGTAAGAATCCCCTGCAGGTCACCTGGCTTGCGGGAGCGCGACTGACTGTGGGTGGATGCCTGGGCTTCAGCATGTGTGCAGAACGCCCCTGCGTGACAACAGGAAGTGTGGAGATGAGAAGCTCAGAGGTAACTCCTCCCCCCACGTTCCCCTCTGGCTGTTTAGTTAAATTTCATGGTCACAATTCAATCTGTCCCCTTTCTCTGGTGTTATCTGCCGCTCCCAGCTTGGTTTCCTTGTGCACTTAATGAACACGCTTTCCATCCTATCTTTCAGAAAATTGATGAAAGTGCTTAAATAGCCCTGAACCCAAGATTTTCCTCAGGGAAGCACCACGTGCTATGCTCTCTGATATTGATATTGAACCATGAACAAGTATGGTGGGAGCATGGCCACCAAGCATTATCTTGTGTACGATTTGGGCTTTTTCCCTATATGCTGAGGGGTTTCATACGCAATAAACACAGATATCATGAGAAAGGATGGGAAATGGGATAAGAATTGCATTTTTTACTGAGGCTTAAATGGGATTTTTTAAATTTATGTGTTAAAATATATCTTGTCATTTCTCTTTATGAATAAACTACTTAAGTAGCAGTTGATACTGCCTGGTCACTGTGGCTCAGTGGTTGAGCTTTGACCTATAAACCAGGAGGTCATGGTTCTATTCCCGGTCAGGCACAAACCTGGTTTCGGGCTCAGTCCCCAGTAGGGGACATGCAGGAGGCAGCCAATGAATGATTCTCTTTCATCATTTTTTAAAAAATATATATACTTTTTCTTGATTTCAGAGAGGAAGGCAGAGAGAGAGAAAAATAGAAACATCAAAGATGAGAGAGAATCATTGATTGGCTGCCTCCTGCATGTCCCCTAACCCCATCCCATCGAGCTCGCATGTGCCCTTGACTGGAATTGAACCCTGGACCCTTCTGTCCGAAGGCCGATGCTCTATCCACTGATTCAAACCAGCTAGTCCCTCTCTCATCATTGATGTTTCTATCTCTCTCTCCCTTTCCCTTCCTCTCTGAAATCAGTAAAAATATTTTTACAAAAAAACCCACAATTGATAGTATTTCTGAGGAAGAAATAAGCTAATTCAAACAAATCATATTTCATTACCATACTTAAAAATATTTAAGGTTTGTTTTAATTTAAACCAAAACGAAACGCACAATAGCTTCAATTACATTTCACAATGCATTTTCAAACTCAAGAATTTTAACCCTTTTAAGGGCCTCACCTAGAAAAATGAAAACATTTTTAATCAAAATCTACACATGCCTTTAGATCCATTCGATGGGTATTCCTTGAAAGCCTTCTAGGTGCCCAAAGCACCAATAAGAGTTGACTCCAAGCCCGTTTGTAACCACATCTACACTCAACAGACGGGGTCACAGAGCACCACAGTCATCCGAGGAGAGAGTCTGTGTTTACCCAATAGAACCAGAGGGAAGGCACCTTCTCAAGGGGTGACCTGGAGCTTTGGGTCTGAAAGCAGGGTTACCATTGGTGCCAGCCACTCCAAAGTGTCTCAGCCCGTCGGAATTGCTGTAACCACAGAGCCAGAAGCAAATACTAGCTTCTGGTGGAGAGATGCCTTTTTTCCTTTCCTTTTGAAAATATCCCTCATGTTTGTTTATGTATTAGTTGGCAAAGTGATTCAGAGTGGAAGTCTCTTTCTAAAGGAAGAAGGGGAGGCGTGGAATCGATTCTAACCTGTCACCCTGGGGGGCTTCTTGTGATCCTCCTTGTTTAGAAATTAAATAATATTGTTTCAAATTTGGCAATTTTCCTTTATTCTCAAAACAAGCAAACTGTAAATTGCAAAATAGAAGAGAAAAAGCATAATTACTGCTTTTATTTATTCATACCATATTAATGTAATATAATTATCCTGTAAGCAGACGAAACCTTATGAATATTTAGCAATAACAGCAACAAAATGCCACAGAATAGTTATTCTAATGACACATGAAACAACAAAAACTTTAAAGGATGAAACAATTTTTTTCTGTTTTAAAGTGACAAATGGCTACAGCTTGACAACTGAGTGACCCAATTCAGTGGGAGAGAAAGTGGAAGGTGACAGATGTCCCAAAAATAAGCAGAGGGAGTCACATCCCCTGCCCAGTGAGCCCCGAGAGCCCTGGAAAAGGACTGGAAAACCCCAGCACATCTGCAGAGAAAGGTGGGACAAAAAGTTGAATCATCACCAGCATGAAGGTCACAATATGCTGCCATCTCCAGAGTTAACATCACACTTGGCAATGGAGATCCAGCCTTCATCAGAACGCTAGGGTGTGCAATGCCCAGAAGACAGAGCACTGAGGCAGGAGACAGGTGGATCTATGGGGATGACTCCTGTGTGGATGACTCCGGGTGCAGCATGAGGTACAGGCAGAAGGAATAGCCGTGGTAGCTTCTTTGGAGAACTGCAGGTGAGCCCAGCTCCTGAGCAGGAACCATGATGGAGAGGTTCAGTGTGGGCAGGGGGAGGCCAGTCCTGCGAAGAAAAGTGGGCATTTTATGGTCTGGGGAGCCAGAGCTCAGAAATCAATGTGGGTCCCCAGAGTCCCCCAGAGACATTGTTTTGTGGTTCTGGTTAAGTTGGATCTGACCTATGTGTGCACTGGCTTTCATGACTGGTGTTCCTCATACACTTCTTGCTTCAAATCAAAGTGGGTTTGCCATATGTACAGTGAAAAAAGGAGATCTGGGCCAAAATGGAATAATAAATTACAATAATGATTAATGGGTCTGACCTTTGTGAAGCCCTTTTAACGGCTTATTTTACCTAATCCTGAAGTAACATTACGAAAGTTGTACTATTTTTTAACTTTCCTACATCACATGAAGATGCAGCCTTTCAGAGAGATGAAATTACTTACTCAAGATCACTTTCCAAGGGCTGATAAGAGGCATCCATCCATTCATTTCATAAGTATTGACTGAGCAGTTATCATTTTCTACGTAATGGGATGAGAGTGATATGAAAATAGAGTTCCACCCCCATGAAACTCACAGTCTAGGAAAGAAGGCAGGCATTAAACTATAAACTGTGTACAAGCACATAAAGTTCTAAAATATAATGGATATCACAAAAGAATGAAACAAAGGACTGGACATAGAAGCTCCTGTTAGGAAGTAGCACGTGGGCTGAGGCCAGAGCATGAAACTTTACATTTTACTTACGGTGTTTGTAACAAGGAGTTTAAATAGACTATAGCTTCATGGATGTACCTTATTTGCTTTTCTAGTCTCTTTTTTGTTGTGCATTTCAATCATGTTTCCCTACTTACCTGAACATTAAATATTTTCTTCTTTTTCTGCATATTATTTTCACCCTCAGCTTGTAATCTCCAATGACATTATTTTAGAGTAGAATGTGAGGCAAAAATTTAACCTCGCTTTTTTCAGAAAGGTAACCAATTGGGTCAAATAGCTATTCAAGGACCGTCCTTTTCCACTTGTTTTTGACACTAATTATGTGCACAATGTTTATGAAAAATGACACCAGATGTGGGATTATCTGTTGTCTAATTTATTGATTCATCTTTTTTGCTTTAAATATTAAAATTTTACTTTACTTGCATACCTTTTCTTATGAAAATAATGAAGTGAATGCATTTGTAGAAAAAGGAACAAGTACAGAAGCAAATGAAGAAAATAGGACTACGTATAGGCTTGACATCAAGAGGAGATCATATCTATGATGTTAGATTATGGTCTTCTGGGCCCTGTTTCATCTGTATTCTATTTATTCACTTATGTATGAATTTCTTTCAAATTGGGTCAATCTGCATAAGGTGGCACCTTCCACTATGTGTTGCTACCGCCTCCATGGACCATCTCTCCCTCTGTTTCCCTCAAGCCCTCCTGGCTGTTGACGGGACCTGGCAGGGTCTCCCATGAAACAGTCTCCCCACTCATAGAAACCAATCACTCTGTGTTAGTCCTTGAGTTTCATTCACCAACAGTCTGTCTCAGAATTTTGCTGCTTAATTATCTTTTGCTTCTTTCTAAGCAGTGGCTTCCACAAAGGAAAATAGTGGGCTTGATGGAGTTTGGTCAGAGGGAGGCTGATCAGTCCTTATCCAGGACTTCTGTCCCCTGTGATGTGCTCAACTCCTAGGCCATCAACTTGTCTAAGCTAGAGAAGAACTGAAAAATGGGGCATCAGACTTCCTTGGAAATTAATTTCCACAATACGAGGTGTCTTCAGCTACAAGGGCATAAAGGCACAGTGTATCTGTGGTTGTAACAGGAAACCGTGTGACTCCTGCAGCAACTGCTCTGTGGACTAAGGCGGTTTCCCATCAGGAGGTGCAGCACTTAGGAAAGGTCAGGGAGCTCATTTTCGTCTGGTCGCGGGCAATAAAAGGGACACCTCTGCAGCCACCTGGTAAATTCCCACAGTCATCTTTTCCTGGATGTATAGCACATAGGGGTTGAAATGCAATTATTTAGTATTTATGGTGGAGGAAGATGGTTCGTTTGAGGTGCCGAGGACCGCCTCCAGAGAGAGGCAGAGAGCTCTCGTGGAAATGGATCAACTTCTGCAATGAGCCGGCATGGCTGAGGGAGTAAGCAGGTTATTCCTATAGCCGCCATGTGCACAATCACAGGAATTTAAACCCATCTTAAAAGGAACCCCACTGGGAGTGTTTAGGTCCACAATTACAGTAAATGAAGATTCAGAATTAGCAAAAGCATTTCACTTAATTAGAAGCATTAAATAAGTACGACCAAATGTACAGTACTGTTTCTGCTAAAATGAGAAAAATAGCTGACCCTGAAAAACATTGTATTTATTTGCTTACTTTTCTTATGTTTAGAAAACTACTAAAACAGCCTCCAACTAAAAGATAAAGTAAGATGCAGAAAAGAATAGCAAGTACTTTTTTCTTAAAAAATATATATGTATATTTATACAAATATACATGTTACGTATATATATGTACGTATACATTATATGTATATATAGGTATATATCTACTTATATATCTATCTACTTGTCATCTTATATCTATCTATCTATCTATCTATCTATCTATCTATCTATCAAATACCTGGAGGTTGATGATAGCCTGCAGGAATTAAAGGAAAAGGTGGTTTTAACACAGATGTTATAGGTATTTTCCTTCTATTTCTTTCTGTGGACATGATTTTCAAACTGTTAATTCTGATGATTTTCAGTATTAACCAGAATTCCCTGAGTTGGCGTTAAGGCTGACAGAATCCTTAATCAAATTTCCAGAGAGACTACAGGGGAAGCTGGGAAAGAGGAGAGAAAGGAGAGAGAATGAGGAAGAAGAGAACTGGCAAGGGGGTCTTTCGGGGCTTCTGTCTGCACCTGCAGCCACTCCCGTGCCGCCAAGCCTCCTATGAGACCCTCAGCGCGGCCTTTCAGCTGGACTCCTCACACGCAGGGAGTCTGAGAAGCAGTTTTATTTTCAAAGACAGATACGTGCATGTTTCTAGAACTCCAGGTCTGAGCTTTGTGACCTCAGCAAATCTGCTGGAGGAACCCAAGTCAGCCTCCTGTTCCTGCAAATCTTCCCGGGCATCAGGGACCCCATGTGATCAGACTGGAAGGGCTGCTGCAGGGGGGCCGACAGCAGCTGGGCTGCTCAACCTTTTATCCAGATCATTTCCAATCTATTACATATAGAAATAGGATGTGATCAAGAAAAAAATTGCACATGCACAAACTATTTTAAAAATAAGAATTTCCTTCTCTTCATTCAAATTTGTGTTAACTGTTTTCCTTACCTCCCAGAATTTATAAGATATTGACGCTGTACTTCGTGGTAAAAATGGAACAGGTGAGGGTGGCTCTGGAGGTCATTGTGCTGTACATCTGGTGACCATTGCTCTCAAAGCAGAAGTCAGGACACTGTCTGCGTCACAGACAGACTGTGGCCCAGCATTCTGAGCTGGTGGAAACCGTGGATCTTGAGCCAAATCTGTTGACGGCCTTCACTTGTCAATACGGGTTTATGGGAACCTGGCCATCTCGCTTGCTGGCCCGGGGCGTGTGGCCACAACAGCAGAAGTGAGTAGCTGTGACAGAGACCACATGACCCGTGAAGCCTAAAGGATTTGGTGTCTGTCCCTTTGCAGAGGAGGCTTGCCTGTTCCTGGTTGTGAGTGTGGACCGTCATGACCCTGGGCTTGCTATGGGGAAGGGTGCATCCAGAAAGGAACATCTGTTCTCACATGAGGACATCAACACTAACCCAGATGCCAGTGGTGGAGAGCTGGCTGGAAGCCGAGATGTGAGGAAGTACTATACAGACACTCTCTTGGGTCACTCTCACCGTAGACCCCGGAAATGGGCAAACCCAGGGGGCGGTATTTAAGTTTGGAAACCAGTCCCATAGCTGGTCCCCAGCCCACACATTAAGACTTTGGTCTCCAAAACCAGGCCATGGCCCACCTGGGCCTCTGTGCGTGTGCTTGCTCTCAAACTCTGTGAAATAAGAAAGAAAACAAAATCTCACTCCTTGAGAAACTGTACAACCTAAACCTGATGAGAGGACAATTAGGACTTTAATTTTCTTCTTCTTGGGCAATAGGCAAACTCAAATGGACTCACTCTGCTGTCAAACTAGGCGGCCATGAGTTTATGTAGCTGAGAGGTCTGCTGAATTTTTACTCTTAACTAAGCATGCAAGATGAGTACCAAAATCATTACATTTATGTGTTTTTAATGGCTTGTCTGGGTTGTTTTGTCCATAGCTGGTGACGGAGCTGAGCGCTAGCCAAGCATTTTAGAATTCACACAGCTCTGTTTCAACATAATAATTTGACAATACCTGGGGCTCCTGCCATTCCTGGAGGTTATGTTTTTGAGTCTCACAGCACATCAGCATAGCAATCAGCTGGCCGGCGCTCCTTGTGCTGGAATGAAGGGCCCACGAGGTCCTCGCCACCCCTGCAGGTGAGGGGGGTGGTTGCTGGCACAATGCTTCATTTTACCTGGAAGCCCACTCGCGATCGGGTCTTTCAAGGGGAGTGGAGCAAACCCTGCTCTCGCCGCCCTTGCTGCTCCTTGCAGTTTTCTGATGAAAGCCCTTCTGTGCGGCTGCTCAGCCAAGTCGGTTTGTAATTGGCTGTTATTTTGCTGTTGTTGTCAATGGAATCAAAATGTGTCCAGTTGTGCCCGTACACGCTGTCCCTTGACACAGAAAACTGAACGGGAATCGCCCTGAGGTGGGCAGAAGTGGGAAATTTGCAGCACTTCCTAGTTATTGGAAAAGGCACTTGGTCGCAAATACCAGTCAGTGATTGCTCCTTTCGAGAGCTTTCTGTTTGTCATCAGCATTTATGAGCCATGATGTTTCTGCTCCTGACATTTAAAATCTCAGCTTCAGTTCTCAAGGAAAAATTAAAATTAAACAAATTAAAATTAGTCATTTAAAAATAGGAATGGCCTTGTGTTTTAAAAAGAAGTCATAATTGGGTATTTGATCTATTCTGAGTTAATTTTTGTATGAGTCCAAATAGTAGTCTAGTTTCATTCTTTTGCATTTTATTAACCAATGTCACCTGAATAAATTTAATTTAAAACTGGAAGTAATAAGATAATATGAAAAATTTGGAAAAATCAAAGTTTATAAATGACAAGAAATATTTTGTGATTTTGGCACTGAGGAACAGTACAGCTTTTGACAAAGCACTCACACATTTGGTTTTTTAGTAGGCATACATATATTTGATATTTCAATGTCAGTAATATGAAAGTGAATTTCCAGTTTTCCTGGGAAAAGACTAATTATTGTTTTGAATGAGCCTGATGTTTTAAAATGTGTTCAGCAGTAAAGAAATCCCATAGGGAAGGTGGGGAGTCAGTGGCTATTCCTGTGGAGGGCTTGTTTTCTCTAATCTGCACTTTCTTTACCGTCTCTAATGGGCTGTTCCCTCTCTTCCAGCATGTCAGGAGGCTGTCCCTGAAATTGGAGCTGAGCCACCCAGCAACCTGGGGTACCCCGTGAGGGGCAGTCAGCACAAACACAGACGCCCTTGTGTTCAGGAACGAGGTCAGTGACTCTTCCTTATACAAATATGTTTTTAGGACAAGAAGAAAGGATATGCATGTGTGTGTAAGAATACATGCCAAGCCACGTGCGTAGAAAGACACGGTCACCAACGTGTCTATACACAGGGTCCCTGACGGGAAGCAAATAAGATATGGCTGACAGCTTTGGGAAATAACAGGCGGCTTCTATCTTCCAAAAAGTCATTGATAGACTGCTATTGTAGAATTAGTGAGACAAGTAGCGTTTCATCTAAAATGGGGGTTGGTAGCATTTCTTTGCAATATGTTTATATTGATGTAAATACTTATGAATATTTATGTTCTTTGTTTATGTGTGGGGTAATGCTGAGCCATTTACCTACAGTTAATGCTTTGTCTGTGAAAGGTTTTCTTTTTGAGAATTAAAAAAAATGTTAATAAAAAGGACCATTGTGTTTGTAGCCCCTTTATCAATCTTGGATGATCCTAAAATAATCTCATGGGTTTGAAATTGGAAAAATGAGTTCCAATATTGCGTGTGTGTGTTTTTTTTCTATCATTTGCAAGGTACAGAATTTTATGATAGTTTGGTTATTTTTAGTGTTTTTTGCAAATCTGTTTCAGTCTTTCTGTGACTATGTATTTTAATCTGCTGAGGAAAACCTGTGAAATGTTACCTGTTGACCTATATGGACAAAAAAACGTTTCCTTCCTG
>NW_005871130.1:4425413-4446154 GCF_000147115.1 Myotis lucifugus
GTTTAAATCCATAAAGTTTTCCTACCTGATATTTAATTTCCTAAACATTTTTACAGGTAGATTCGGATGGCCATTGTCAAAGTAGTCTCTGAATGGCTAATTCCCTCTTCGTTCCCCCCCGCCCCCCCAATATTGCACCTTAAAGAGTTTTATCCTCTGACATTTTTTCTTTTTTAGATTAAAAAAATGTCTCTTTGCTCTCTGCGATTTTCAGATCCAAAAAACATTTGGCTGGTGCTTGGCAGCCCAGGTACCTGGCTGGAGAGGCAGAGGCCTGGCCGGTGTTTGTCCTTTCTTCTTGTTTGCAGCAGCCCAGCCTGCTTGTTCTGACCACCTTTGTACCTGGATTCCAAGCAAAGTGGGTGTGCAGGAGACTGCCCTGGTCCTTACCTGCTTCTGGGAACTGATCACAGACACCTTCCTGGCCACACCCCCAGGCAGTGACTGGAGGTGGGCTTCTTGCAGAGGAAGGTCCAGAGGGGCCCACAGAGAACCTGTGGGTCAGGTTTCAGGAGCAGAGGCAGAACAAGGAGGCTGCGGAGCTGCTGGCAGCCACTAGATGGCAGTCCATCCCCCGGGATGCAGTGGCCAAGCTGGCCAGAAAGGATGCTGCCCATGCAGTGCCAGGAGCAGGAAGTGCCAGAGTTGAATGGGGTGCTCCAGGCTCTGATGACCCCCGTGGTTTTCAGTGTCGGCTCTTCTCAACCACACCTCAAGCCCTCGGCGTCACAGTAGAAGCCACTGGATTTGGGTTTTACTTCCAGATTTCAAGTGATGGAAGCCTGTATTGTAATCTAATGTGAATTACAATGCAGTTCTTATGCGGGCTAGCTGGGAATGCTGATATCTCATTCAGGAATAGTCAGTCATGCTCTGTTCCCAGGGAGGTCCACAATTCCTGCTTATGGGCCGCCACATGGCTCTGTAATGTGGATTGAGATAGTTAATGGCTTTTTATTTGTGTATGTGGCTTGTACTAAGATTTTTACTGGGAGCCTTTGATTATTGATTCTTTTATTTCTTAAAAATACTTGTGTAGGTAAAAAAATTACTAATGATTTGAGAAACTTGTATTATTTCTTTTTCCTCTCCTGAATCACAGGGTTAAACGAATGGGTGAAATATATAAATATATAACTGAAAGAAATTTACCAATATTTTCTTGGCAGCATAATAAAATCATTTTATTTTAGAAGCATTTTGAAGTGTTTCTATATTATATTACATTATATTATATTTAATAAAGATGTGTTACAACCTTAGAAATTTAACTATCTATAGGACTCAGTGTTCCACATTATTAAATATGTACCCTTTGATGACTTTTTAAAGAAAATTGTTAACATTTCATCCATACTATCCTTGGGTTGCAAATATTAGACCCATAATTATATGAAATATATGCAGTCCCTAATGTGTGCCGATATCATTAAGGAATTCAGCAATCTCATGACTGTGTGCAACTGTTATCATACAGTAAATAATATGCTGTGAAATAAATATGGTATCTAATAAGATAGTAAGTATAATACTGCATGCAGTTTTCATTTATGCAAAATATAAAGCTGCAGTTTACCAAGAGTCCGATCCAAGGACCTAAACCACTTTTATTATTAACAGAGTCTATTAAACTTTACATATTTTTATACTTCACACTATGCAAGCCTCACAAAATGCTTTTGACACACAAAATACATTGGTTGAATCCTCACCAGACTAATTGGCCCTACTGGAGTTTTTGATTGGAGCCATTGTATTAGTTACTACACTCATTCAGCCTCAAAAGCATAAATTATCTAATATATTTCTTATTTTCAATTATTTAAAAATACAAGGCAGCCTTATTGGTCTTATTTTGTACAGACATGAAAAATGCAGGTTGAACAATCATGTGAGTGGCACTCCTTGTTTGAGGCCCTCACTGTTAAGAGAGCTCTGAGCACAAGTTCCCTAAACTGAAGTCTTCCGCTGGTCCTGCAGGACATCACACAGAGTGGGAACCCGTGTGAGCACAGGCAGACAGGGAGACCGACTGCTCAGGTGGGTTCATACCTGGGGAAGTGTCTCCTTGAAATCTTCTGCCAAAATAGAAAAGAACACAATTTTTACTTTCATATTTTATCTTTTCAAAAAAATGTTTTTATACGAACCTTTGTTAGGATGTTTTTAGTGCCTTCCTTAACATTTGAACATTTCTGATCATACCATTGAGGTTTAAATGATAATGGGTATTTAGGGCTACTACACATATAATTTTTCTCCAACTTAAAGGCTAGTCTTTAACCTTTCAATAGAAAATATCCATTTTGACTTATATAACATGTGCACTTTACCAATCCTGGCCCTCTCTCTATAAAACATCATGGACCACAGTTTGGATCAGAATGTGGGATCCAAGCTACACCCCTCCTGTGACATCTCGGGGTCTCTGAATCCTTTATCTTTGTTTCCAACTGCTGAGGACCAACGCAGAGGGGTTACCCCAGGTCATGGTGGTTCCCACCAAGCTCCGTGTGCACAGCTGATGTGTGAGCTGTTTGCAGGAGGCCTCGTTATCCATCATCCAGGGGTTGGCGGGGATGACAGGCCTCTGCAGTGGGCAGCACGAACACTTCCTGCTCTCCAGGTCTGAGACCAGCGCCCTCCCTCACTTCCACCTGCCAGCAATGGGGCAAGGGATGAAATCTGTGAATGACTATGAAATAAATAGGAGACATGCTCATTGTGGGATCTACAAATGGCTGCATTTCATCAGCAATAATTGAATAGTCCTGGCACCTGGACAGTCTATCCCTGGACAGAGGCAGCAAGTCAATGACTTTGGTGTCGTTGATTGTCCTGTGTGTGCCAGTAGCCACTGGGGGCCGTGGCCTTTAGGCTGAGGAGCAGCAGAGGATGTTGCTGGGGCTGGCGGGGGCAGCAGCCTGGTTATGGGGCAAGAAGTCCCCGTGTTCCACAGTCAGGCCCCCATGCTCCCCTGATGCAATGATCATTTACAGGAGCAATAAGCTGCACTGATGAATATGATATTTCTCTTTTTTTCTAAAGACTCATTATCCTAGAGCGATGAGGAGATAAGTAGAGTATGTATATAGTAATTGCCTCTCTGTGCACACTGCAGCCTGCCACGTACATAGGGGAGTGCCTAACAATCAGGAGAACCGTGTTCCTCCCTCCCACAGTGCTCGCCTCGCCGCAGATGCGGATGGGAAGCCCTAATTGCTTTTCATCCCACCGCTTAGCGGGTTCTCTCTCTTAGCCTCAGCACATGCGTGACTGTATGGCCCACGCTCCCTATTCTCAGCAGTATTGCTACTGGGCGTCATCCGTGTGGTTTCTGACATCTCCATCAACGTAGACACAGGTATAGATGTAAATTGTTGGCAAACACTGAGGAAGAAAAAAAGCTTAACTGTGTGTTAAATAAGTATATGTATATCAAACACAAGAGAGTTGCAGTTATAGATGTGTACATATAATACAAACAAAAATCTATGGATATAATATATATGACCCAGTAACACTTAATTTTCAGTGGATACACAAATGTTATCTAAGTTGTTAGCACCCATAAAATTAGAGTGAGTACTTATATGTGGGGAGCGGCTACAGTGTTTGGACAGGTTCAAGCCTTGGACTAATGAGAGGGCACAGTCCTCTCATGGCCACGTGCAAGTCCCAGCTTGGAGGGCAGAGCCCTCCCAGCACAATTATAGCCAAAAGCTATAGTTCTAAGCTATAGTTCTATGGTCCGAACCTGTGGTCCGACATGGCTGAGTGATGTGAGCTTGATAGAGTTCAGGTGCACGTAATTGAGTAGATTGGAAACCCACAGAATGTTGTAAACATCTTGACCACGCCCTTACTTTGCCTCGTGGAATCTGGCTATAAAATAAAGACATGGCTTGTAGTCCATGACGCTGTTGATAGCTCTCCATCAGAGAGGACAGCGTCCCACCCAGATTCAGCTTTCTTCTCTTGTCTGTCTTTTCTCAATCCTTCACCGCCCCCTCTCAGGCTCAATGAACCTGACTGAGCTGGCTCGGCAAATATGGCACCTAACATGGGGCTGAGCATGCCATGGCCCTACCGGCTCACCACACTTACACACACACACACACACACACACACACACATGCACACACATATTCAAGCATGTACACACATATGCGCACACATACCCACACACCTGTCTCCAGTTCTCCTTCCAGCCTCTGATAGTCGTGGCCTGTGGGAGTTACAGTGACCTTGAGGATATGCTGTGCCCCAGGCCACTCCTGCACGCTCAGTGCCCCCCACCTCAGGACACAAGTTCAGTGAGGGAGCTCCCAGTGGGGCCCCAGGTTGCTGTACAGAGAATAACTAAGTTGTCACTCTTCACAGAGCCAGGGAATGAAGGTGTTAGGATTAAAGATTCACTTCGCCCTGCAGGGACACCCTGTGGAGATGGAAAGGCCTCCGGGGCTACCTAGTCACCCTCCACTGGTGGCACTTGGATTGGGGTCCTCCCTTAGGGAGTCACAGATGCCTTAAGGGGCACGTGCACTCCCAGGGGAAGAGGCTGCCGTCTTCTGCCTTAGCTTTGTGACACTTGCCTGCTCTCCTCCATTGGGGTGACTTCTGCTAAGCATCCGTCAGCCTCGGTGCAGTCAGAGGGTGCTCACCTGCCGAGCCTTCCCTTGATGAGGGTGGGGCACCTTGCCAGGCCTTTGCTTCGTCCACAGACCCATGTCAGCGTTCCAACAACCGTCCTTTGCCACCATCTCACACACATTGTTGACTCCTCTGGTCTCTGGTCCTTTCAGACCTTCCTGCTGTCCAGCACCTGCATATCACTCCTTCAAACCCTTGCTGACCTCCCTGTGCGCGGCCACCTCACCTGGTTGAGCAGGTGCAGAGCTGGCTCAAACAGCAACGCCCAGGCGGGCCCTCCCGCCCTGTCCTCAGTGCAAGTTCTCTGCCAACTGAGGTCCCACAGGCTTCAGGGGACGTGGAACTGGGCTGTGTACAAAGTTTTGTTTCAGCAAGAGAGTAACTCAGTACATATGTACATATGTGTGTGTGAATCTATGCATGTCAGTGGAACATTTCTGGTGATTCATCCTTCCTGAGCACCTGACCTCAGGGTCTGTGTGTGGAAGACCGCCCTGGCCAATCTCACACACATTTATTAAAAATCAGTTTCTCTCCTAAACACAGAATGATTTCACCATGGACACTTTGGTAACTATTTTTACCTTATTCCTGGTTACAAATTCCCTCTTATGTTTACCCCCACGGGAAGCTTTGCATGTATTTTATCTGAGTTCTTGTGTTTCAGGTACATCACCCTCAGATTGGCTGGCTGTGGCCTCCTCCCCACAAATTACGTCTTCTCCTCTGCTCTTTACTGTCTACGGGAGACTTTCAGGACGTGACCGGCTGTTTTCCCCAGAGTCAGGTGCATGCTGGGTAGCAAGGTTAGACATGTACTGAGTCATTTCAACAGCTGTAGAAACCCTCTCCCAGGCCACGTGAGTCATATGAGCAGCTGTAGATAGGACTTTGTGTGATACAATATGCCTTTTTTATACTTGTATTTTAACAAACAGTAAAAATAAAAATAAGATGTGTAGTGAAAAAAATTCTGATGCAATTCTAAATATAGAGATGTAAAAATGTACGTAAGACACTACAAGGGAGACAGTGAAAAGCGCAGTGGTTGCTGAGGTTGAGGAGTAGGTGGGGGTTGAACAGGTGAGCACAGGAGGACTTTAGGGCAGTGAACTGTCTGCATGACACTGTGATGATGGACAGGTGTCCTTGCACCTTTGACCAGACCCAGAATGCACCACACAGAGAGATTCCTGGTGTGGCTCTGGATGGTGGGTAACCATTGTGTATCTTGCAGGCTCGGGGTTGTAACAAATGCACCAGCCCGGGGTGATGACAGGATGGCTGTTCTTGGGGGCTGGGGCTTTGTGGGAAATCTCTATGCCTTCCTGTCAATTGTCTTACAAACCCAAAACTGCTCTAAAAAATAAAATATTTTTAAAGTTAATCTATCTCTCTTTAAATTATGTTTCTCAGAGCTCAGGGCATAGCATTCAAGTTCATTTGGCAAGCATTTGAGTCATAGAATCTATTGGCCATCCTATTCCCCTTATGTGACTTTGAGACCCCCCCACGTGAGGAACTTGCTTGGGGTCCATCAGCGATGATCAGATGCATGTGTTCCCCAGATGTGGGCAGACAGTGGGGCTCGTCCAGCATCTGCCAAGGTACAGTGTGTGGGCAGGTGGCTTCTTGAAGCGCGGGTGGTCCTCCCGGATGTGACCCAGCGAGGGAACCAGGAGTTGGGGGCAAGAGACCTTCAGCTGCCAGAGACTTGGTTCTGAGTCCTGGTTGAGTGACAAAGGGGAAAAGCCATCTCCCATCACTTCTCCCCGTGTCTGCTCTACTTTATTCGGAGACTGTGATCTTACCAGTGGACGACCTGGACATCGGGGACACTGTCACCTAGAGAGCACCCGTCCGCGTCTTCACCTGTCCAATGACCAGGGGAGTGTCCTGTGAGGGCAAAGCCAAGATGTGCTCTGGAAACACTATGTGGGTTTGGACACAGAGACGGCAAGATCTGAGGGAGGTATTTCCAAGAGCACTGTTTGTCCTTTGTTTTCAAGATCACAAAGACCGAAGTCACTCACGGATTTACGGATGAAGGGGACAGAGCTAGTCCAGTGCAGGGACAGCCAGGTGGCACTCCAGTGCAGCCGGGCTGTGAGGACACTTGAGAGGCTGTTAGCATTTCTCTGCTTTTGCTTTTGGGGATGAAGCGGAGGCCGAGTTCACGGTCGCCTCAGACAGGCACAGCTGCCCAGGATCTGTGACCCAGCCCACACCTCGAGCTCCACGCCAGCCATTCCATTCCTGGTAACGACGCGGAATGACCCAGTATCTTGTAAAATGAAATTGAAATCTGCAATGAGGCAGCACTTCTGCTATTAAAATGATTTTTCTCTGTAATGGAGCGCTGCCAGTCCAACCATTTGTGAATTGCAATTAACATCTGAAGCCGCCAGCACTTTTGCAATTAAAACTGGCATTTTTAAGAAAAAAATTCTGCACCAATCTAGATAATTAGATAGGAACTAAAATGCCCATTTATTACGCATATGGACATGTATGAGGAAATAATTTGAAATTTATTATTCAAGATATTCTCTTTTTAATGAGGAATGTGCTAAATGCTATGACAAACACATTGTTTTCATATTCCATATGATTGAGGCCACTTAAATATTTGGTGCGAGAATCATAGTCATCAGCATTGTTTTTCTTCATTTCTACCACCTTTTTTTTTTAATGGTAAACAATGATGGTGCTAAACTTGTTGGAATATACATAAAACACGACCAATATTTACCTCAGGCATCAGTCACATGGGATTTAACCTGCTCATCATTTTACCACACTTTCTCCATCAGTTTGTAGTACTGTTGTAATGAAATTATGCTACTGAGAAGTATCAGGAAACACAAGAATGGTCTTCATTTAGTAAAGACATTTAAAAGCACAGTTCTCAAAATGTTCCCCAGAGTGTCCGGGACACGGCAAAGAGGAGCAAAACCCTCGGGAAGGACATCTGCCTTCCTGTGATGTGAAGTCTCCCATCTGTAAGGAGACGCTGAAGGCGTTGTTGTTGGTAACCATCCTTAGATGAGAAGCGTGGGATTCTGTTTCCCGACTAGTACGTGTATAAGCATTTAGAACACGCTGATTTTGTTGATGGCACTAGTTCGCCTGAATACAGCTGCCAACATGCTTGGTTTAGTCCATACCAGTGTACACGTCTGTCAGCTTTGATGGAAACGTTGCATCGTACAGTCCTTTCTCCTCCTCAGATCCTGTGCAGGGGAAGTCATACTGTAAGCTCGGACTCTCCAGGGCCGCCGACAGGTAACTCAGGACCAGGATGTCTCCAGCTGTGCTGTTTGGACCAAACAGGACCCCAGGGTGAAACAGGCTGTTTGCTGTCCTCCCCCAGGGCATGACCGCCTTCCCTGGAACCCTACCTGGCTATGTTTCCTGGTCCCTCCCTGAGACCAGGAGGAAATGCAGGCACCTGAGTGAGGCATGTCCCTCACCAGCAGAATTTCATCTGTTTTGTACATTTGCCAGAGAGGGAAATATTTAAAAAGAGGTGTTTCCCAATAACCCCACATGAAACTGATTAAATCACTGAGTTTACAGGGATTCACCACTGAGGCACACTTAGGGACAGAAAGGTGGGGTGGTGAGGGATTTGATGAGAGGGACACAGAGCCAAAGAATGCAATGACGGAAACAAGACCTAAGCTGTGGGTACACAGTAGTGACTATGTTCAGCCAATAAACATGGTGCCCACATGAGGGCATTGGTTGAAATACAGGTTTCAGAGCTCAAAATGCCATTGTGGGTTCAATGGCACAATTAACACACGATACAGATGCACCATGAGGACACAGGTGTGCTGCTGTCCAGCCGTCCAGCTGCACTAGGCAGGCACCAGTCCGTGCAGACGCCGGCAGGGACAGCGCTCCGCTCCTGAGAAGCTCCTGACAGCCGCCCACCAGCGTTTTTTCACCTGGTTATCTTATCTTGCTCTGAATTTACAGAATTAGCAACACAAGGCATAATGGCCAGAGCACTAATTCCCTGATTTACTAAGTCTGTACATTAACATTAAAATAAATAGTTTGGTTCCTAACTCTCATTTCATCGTTTTCACTTTTGTTACCAAAGAGGCCTCTCCAGGTGGATATTTTTATCATAACTTTTTATTGAGATGCAATTCTCACACCTTAGAAGTCCCCCGTTTGCCATGTACAGTGCAGAGTGTTTAGTGTGTCCACAGAGCTGCGCAGACACCACTACCCTCTAACTCCACAACATTGTCCCCCCCACCCCGCTCCATGACGTTTATGGTCATGTCTGCCATTGCTCTTTTTTCCCTGAACATCTAGTTTGACTTTCCACATGACTTAGTTTTCTAGCTCTTCACTTTTTCCTGAGAAGCCAGCATGGCCACGCTCTCTTACTGGGGTTTCTCTGAGGCTCTTGTTCCCTGAACTCACCCCATATCACCGGTTTGCAGGTGTTTCTCTGACAAATAGTTTCCTCCATTTCTAACACATTCCCCTGGCCTTCGGGTCTGTGCCCTCTGAGAAGCGGCACATGCCGAGTGTTGGCTGAGGTGCCCACCTGGCGCACCTGGAAGGGCTGTAGGAACTCAGAGGCCTTCTCTCCTCGCAGGCGGAGCCTGAGCCTCCACAGAAGAGAACTAACTGCTCAAGGCCCATCCTCTTGTGAAAGAGACAACTTATCTACCAGCGCATGTGCGGCCACACATACTCTGCAAATACACTAACATTTCAGAGACTGATGGGCTATGGACTATCAGGGAAGGGATATTTCTCCTAACAGAGGAAAATAACAAAATTTACAGTGTACGTCATTTAGCCCTGTTTTAGGGTGTTTTGAGTGGGAGTTGTCAGCGATATCTATTTAAAACAAAAGCTTGCTTCCCACGTTTTCTCTTAAGAACAATAAAAGAAAGGATGAAGGAATAGGCGTGTAGACAACAGACACGTTTGTTTAAGCCTCTGAGGCACGACTCTTCCTGGGATGGGGACGGGAGTACGTGGTGGATGCTCTCTGCTCATCAAACTTCTATCAATACTCATTTACTGATATCAATAATGATCTGCTTCCCTGTGGACCGGGGCTCCCAGGCGGGCGGGCGCTCTGGTGCTCCCTGAGCTCTCCGCGACGGTGTCAATGAAGCTGACTGCTGCTCGCAAGCTATTGACAGTTATTAGAAATGACCTTGATGTGATTTCATGCCCATCGAAACACGGAGCATATGCTTGGGATTAGGAGCGCCCGGTGGAGGAGCCGGCAGCCAGGGGCGGTGGGCGGGGCTGTGGTCCCTGGGGGTTATTGGTTTTCTCAGCTTCCCCTTCCCCTTCCCTGGAAGACCGTCTGCTCCTGGTCCCGGCACCTGCTCTCCGAAGGCCTTAATTGGAGGTGCTTGGAGCCCCCGTGAGCTCTGCAAAGAGCTGTCAGAGCGGATCATCTCAGCAGTTAATGCTGTTAACAGTATCACAGGCTCCACTGAGGACCTGTGACCACAGACCCCGCTGGATAGTGCAACCCCCGGGCCTCATTCCTGTTTACAGACCAGTTTTCCATCTTACTTAGGACTTTGAGTAGAGCATTCTGTACCAAAAATAAAACAAAACAATGACGCCCATGACATTGTAATTTAATTAAGATGACAGTGTTGTTTTAGATTCCACAGAGAAGTGAAATCATCTGGTATTTGTCTTTCTCTGTCTGATTCTCTGCATAATACCTGCTAGGCCCCTTGGTGTTGTTGCAGATAGCAGGGTTTCATTCTTTTTTATTGCTGAGTAATATTCCATTGCATGACTCTCGCATCTCTTCTTTACCCATTTATCTGTACATAGACACTTAGATTGCTTCCATACCTTGGCTATTGTAAAATATGCTGCAATGAAAAAACAAGACAAATAAAAACAGACAGATCAAATGTATGGCTGCCAGACGGGAAGAGTGGAAGGGGCTGCATGAAAATGTGAAGGGGAATAGAGTCACTAATACTGTGATGAGTTTGCATGGTGACAGATGATTGATCTTTAGTCTTAGTGAGGTGATCACACTGTAAGGTACATACATGTTGAATCACTATATTGTATACTTAAAACTAATATAATATTGTATACCAAATATACTTTAATAAAAACATAAAAATATGAAATTATGTTAGCATTTAGAATAAAGTAGCATAGGATATTTTATTTAGTATTTCTTTATATAAAAGATGTTGCCTTTATATAAAAGAATTACATTACTAAAATGTGTTCAATTATCTCATTTTATATTACATCTTGCAAATAAATAATCAGCATATTTGACAATAGTTGATTTTTATTGTCTTTTCTCTTTAGGAAGAATTTTTATCTATCTATCTATCTATCTATCTATCTATCTATCTATCTATTATCTATCTACAGTAACATAACAAAATGTCAGTTATGTTACTAGATGGAGCTGGTTGGCATATATTAAACATTTCTAATCAGCTTGTCAAATATTATTTATCAGTAAACAAGAGAAGGACATGTTGGCATAATAACATGGTCCCTGTTTTCTAAGTTTGTGGCTTAAAAGCAAGGGTCTTGCGGGTGAGACTGCGTTTCATGATAATGGCCTATATGTCATGTCAGCAATAAAAGGTAAAAGGTATAGGTCCCCAGGCTCATGTTGCAGAATCCATGGTGTTACCTTAGTTTCCACCCGTGCAATATTATTGAATGAATATGTGAAAAGTTGGGTGTCAAGTGTGATTGATAATTTATCTGAATATGACTAATCATCACACACATCTCAACAGAAACCTGACTTGGCCCCCTGAGCATGGGTGTCAGTCCACTGTGACATGATGGAGAGAAAGGCATTTGTACCTTGCACTTCAGGTAATGGGTCCTCCCACTGGCTGATGACTGCTTGGGAGGCTGTTATCGCACAGTGTCAATCATCTGCCCATACCCGCATCCACATCATTTCACACCTGTAAGAACACCCCAGCCCTGTCCTCTGGAGACTAAGAGGTGTGAGCAATAGTGGAGCCGCTCACTTCCTCTGCCCCAATGTCAGCTGGACTCTCATAGCCCACAGACCTCCCCAAGGTCCAGGCCCTACAAGAAAAGTTTGACAAGACTTTTAGCAACATATCTGAATAAATACTAAGTATTCTATAAGCAGGATACTACACTTCACAGAGAGAAGTGGGCCCAGGCTACTCTTGCTCTGTACATGTCATGGTGCATCCACCCGTTTCTGCCTAAGATCCAGTGTCTGTGGAGAGGAGACTGCTGCCGAGCTGGAATGGACTGGATGGTTTGCACACTGCCAGCTGACCACCCAATAAGCATGCCCCTCCCTTTGTGCCCCAAAGCACCAATTTTGTTGAGGAAGCAATGGGCCTGAGATGGTCAAGTGTATGTGTGAACTTGGTTAGGCCATGGGATTCCAGTATTTGGTCAATTAAAGAATTCACAAAAAGTTAGTAGGTAGATGTTTAAAAGAGCCTTATTTAGTACTAGAGTTAATTTGTTCTAGAATTTTAAAAGTACATTTGTTTCATGTGGAAGGAAGGAAGGAAGGAAGAAGGAAGGAAAAAAAAAGAAAGAAAAGGATTATTTTTTAGCAGCAGATGCAATGCAACCGAAAAGTAAAACTATAAACTGGAAGACAGATCAGAGCAAAAATTACTCTTAGGAAAAAACAGATTGACAAGGTAAGGGAATAGTACAAAAAAAATTGAGACAGGAAAGATAAAACAGCCAGGTCTAACATCAATGACCCAGAAAGTTAGCAGAGACTAAAAATCAGGTAATATAATAATGCTGATTAATGGTGATTAATATCTGTTCGCCATTTAGTGCTTTTTTATAACTGCTATACATATTTTAACTCATTTAGTAATTCTATAATGCTTGCACGATTTATCAAGTTATAATCCTGTACTATTTGTAAACTTATTGTCCCCATTTTGAAGAGATGGGGACCAGACAAAGGCTGCCACGTTCTTAACTCCTAAACAAGGTTTTGGATTCTGAATGTCTGATCTCTCACTAGCCGGGGCTGTTTATGTTTAAGTATTCAATGGAGGAATGGCTATAAAACAGTCCAAGGTCTTTGAGAAATTTTGTAAAGAGCCTCCATTCAATAAATCTACAACTGTTCTAAAATTGACATTTATTAAAAATACTAGAGGCTGGGTGCACAAAATTTGTGCACTGGGGGAGGGGGAGTTGTCCCTCAGCCCAGCCTGCACCCTCTCCAATCTGGGACCCCTCGGGGATGTCTGACTGCTGGTTTAGGCCCAAGCCAGTCGGACATCCCTCTCACAATCTGGGACTGCTGGCTCCCAACCACTCACCTGCCTGCCTGCGTGATTGCCCCTAACCGCTTCTGCCTGCCAGCCTGATTACCCCCTAACCACTCCCCTGCCAGCCTGATCAATGCCTAACTATTCCTCTTCCGGCCTGATCACCCCTAACTGCCCTCCCTTGTCGGGCTGGTCGCCTTTAACTGCCCTCCCCTGCTGGCCTGGTTGCCCCTAACTTCCCTCCCCTGCTGGCCTGGTTGTCCCTAACTGTCCTCCCCTGCTGGCCTGATTGCTCACAACTGCCCTCCCCTACCAGCCATCTTGTGACTGTGGGTGCTGCCATCTTTGAGAGCATGACAGTCAATTAGCATATTCCCTCTTTATTAGATAGGATAATAAAGTAGTAACAGTGCGATGACTGCTGGGGGGAGGGGTGTGGGGGGAGGTGGAGGCAAGTATGGGGAAAAATTGTGATGGAAAATATATATTTTAAAAAACTGCACATATTTAATGCATACAATTTAATGAGTTTGGACATGCATATATGTAAATAAATATCCACATATAATATATGACAGAGTCAGGAGTGGAAGGAAGCAGGGAGGAGATGGAGTGGTTGATGGCCTTGCTTTACAAAATGTGAAGTTGGGAGCAATTGTCCACAGATTGAAGATGCGTTCAAGTTAAAAGGAAATGATAGCGGAAATGGCAGAGGTTATATATACATGTGTGTATGAATTATATTTTATACATCATAAATTCTAATGCAATATACTGTATAATGCCTACAGTCCATTATGTATCTATAATATATCATTATGATATAATATATAAAACTATGACAGCTAAACCCACGTGTCATACTAAATTCCCCAGGCCAAGTCTACATTAAATATACAAAAGGTGTCGGATAAGCATGTTATTCAGCGATATGAAGACCTCTACCAGAGTCACCACCAAAACCATTTGTAAGTCGGGTGGACAGGACAGAGGCAGACAGCTGTTCTCACTACAAATCCTTAGGTAACATTTGACATATTCATTTCAGTAATTGGTGGTTTTATTTCTAGGTTGAAACATAGAAAATTAACATTTGTATAGATAAAAAAGTAGAATATTGCCAATTTCACATAGTTTTATTTAGCTTAATAACATTTCGGGCAAACTGATAAGGAAACAGATCTTAGGGCTGGGAGTAAACAATGAGCCATTCTAACAAGTGGGACCCATTCTGGGTTAAAGCTGGATCATATTACAAACGTGGAGTTTCACACTGAACACTGAATTCCCAGTAAAAACCAAACCAAACCGTGGAACAATTTTTTCTAAGTATGAATAGATGTCAAACCACATCGTTACTGCAGTTCTTTCATGAATGTCCTTAGAATTTATGAATTTAAAAATACTATTATAATGTTATGATCTCATAGCTATTTCTAATTCTTGGATAATTAAAAAAATGTAATTGAGTGGTGATGAACACAGAGACAGAAAATTCCACATTTTTAATACGATGGAAATGATTCCATTCATTTTCAGCAGCACCCTCCACACAGGGGAGGGTATATTTTACTCGGCTGGTCTAGAGGAACCATGTGATTGGATTACTCATAACAGCTCTCCAATTTTCATTCAGACATTGTCTGCCACCGCATCCTCTAGTCTGTTATGAGCAGCTGCTTGATAAATTAATTTACTCCTCTTAACATTTGCCTCAGAACTTAGCTTTTCCATTTCAATTATGTGTATTATACACTTTCTGCACAGATTACTTTGGGTGTGTTCATTTTTCCCCTTCTTCTTAGCAAATGTCCACATACTGATTTTGTCAAATAAAGGCTTACACTCCTTAGGAGGCTGTAATTCAGGTCTTTGATTCTTCCTTGAATTTTGTTTAGATTCTGAGTTTGGGGCGAAATCAGACCTCCCTCCCTGCTGCTGCTCATTTGCTCACCGTTTCTCCCATCCCATTGCTTACCTGTGCCTGTCAACAGATGAGAAAAAAGGTGAGCATTTAGAGGCACATATGTTTTGCTTCTGTGAGAAAAAGAACAGTAGGGTGGGATTGGAGACCCAGGAGCCAAGACCAGCACAGAGGAGGCGAGCTCTGAGTCCGCTGACTCTGCCACCACTGGCAGGGCATGTCGCTTCCAAATACCACAGCTGCTCACCTGTACAACAAGGGTTGTGTGTGGATGTTGTTTAATTCTCTTTAAGTGTCAAGATTTAAGATCCAACAGATAGTCAATAGGCCCACTTCCCTGTCTGACTGGATAAGAAACATACCGGAGGTCCCATAGCGGTGTGGCTACCTCACCCACCCACGGGTTTCCCGATTGAACACTGATCGCATCATCTTCCCACTCAAGGCACCTCGTGCCTTCTGTTGCTCCTGCATCTGCAGGGATCCCGAAGCTCCACCTGCCACTCCCAGAGGCCTTGCAAAATGAAGCAATCCTGTAATCAGGAAGGTGGGCCAGGTTCCGACCTCACTTAGAACTGCTGGAGTTCCCACACACAGCCCACTCCTGGGTCTAACACCCCGCTCCACTAAGAAGTTATAATACAGCCGTTCAACATACTATCACAAGCTAAATTCCCTAACAACTTGATGTTAGCCCCCAGGTTCTCACTGGCTGGGTTCTTTTTAACCATAATGATTGAATTGCAGAACGCTGATTAAGTACACAGTTCATTGCAAGCATAGTGCTCACGCACTTACCTTATAAGTAATTGGTGTTAAATGAAGTCTTTTATCCTCTTTCAGTCATTGTTGATTAATGTTTGATTTTGAATATACACATATGCATTTCCTTGTTCTCCTTTTAAATCTTGAGACCAGTGTGGGATCTGAAAATGCCTCAGAACCTTTAACACATGGCATCCAATCTGAGCGGCTTTGCAGGGTGAGCTGGTCACGACCACAAACATGGCAGACCTCAGAAATCAGACAATATGCACAGGAAGCCGTCTGTAGTTTCATTTAATTACCTTGATGTCAGATTAGAGGCGAGTGGTTCTAATTTCTGACCTTTGCACCTTTACTGTATTAGGCAGTTGGAGCTATAAAATAATGGGATGAATTAATTGGTTTTCACAGATTTCAATGAAAAAAAACAAAACCAGTTGGTTTACATTGTAGCATTTTTGCTATAGTCTGATTTCGGGATTGTAATTGTGGTTATATTTGCCATCAGGATACTTTTTAAAAATCTGGCTTCTAAAGAATCTCTCCAATAATGTTTATAAACATTTGTTTTTAAATGACCCACATGATGAAACAGGACTACTAACTTCTCATAGATTATTCATAAAAGTCACCCAGATAACAATTTGCATCTTTAAACTACTTATATACATGGGGAAAATGAGAGAGAGAGAGAGAGAGAGAGAGAGAGAGAGAGAGAGAGAGAACAAACTAAAAATATTCTAAAAAGTCACAAATTTATTATTTCTTAATATACCTACCCCTAACCACCTCCCATTAAAAACAAAGAAACGCCCAATGATCAGAATTTAATTTTCCCGCCATGGAAGAAGTGAGGCTGGCAGGTACCAATGTCCACAGGTGTTATACTGGGTTTGCAATATCTTAGGGGCAAAGTGTCTTGGAGGTTTACTATACTTCCTTCTTATATATGTATTCTCAAGTACATCTTGAGAATTTGGGCTGTTTTTAAATAATACGCTAATAATTTTACCAACAATATGTATTTTTTTCCAAATTATTGAATCTTTCAATATATTTTAACATGTGCTAATGTTGCTTGTTTTATCTGTTGGTGTTCTCAGGTGGGATGCAGGGAGGGAGATGCCATGGGGAGGAGAGGAAGCTCCAAGAAGAAGGGAAGGTGTGCAGCTGCCTCAAAGGGTAAAGAGAACAGTCATGTGCTTGTTGCTTTGGGACAAACCTTGAATCTCTGCTCGGGGAGAGAGAGAGCAGGAGAATGGAGACCTCACCAATGACTTTTACACTGACCAACTTCTTTCTTCTGCAAGTGGGGAACAATTGGGCATTTAAAAAAATATCTTATTTTTTTAGATAGCAGTTAATGGAAATTCTACACACATCCTCAAATAGCTTGGCTTCTGGTATGTGGTGATGAGGCCAATGGCATCGCTTTCTTTGTTTCCATGGGTTGTTTAGTGTGAAGTTAGTTTTGACTCCGTGCAGGGCAGTTAGAAGCCATTTTAAAGTGCAAAGTGTGGTCTCACTTTTGGTAACAAAACATGTATTGAACATGCGCTCATCAACCATTTGCTTTTGAATGACTTATGTGATATGAAAACAATTTTATTTTAAAGTGAGATGCATATATGGTAGAATAAAACATTAAAAAAGCATTCCCCCCCCCAATTGCTTATGCTGTGAATGGCTTAGGATCATTCTTATATATTTTATTGAAAACTCAGGGGGGAGAGCTCCATTGGTGTTGAAACAAGATTTATAATAAAACAGAACTGGTATAAGTTTTGACACGTTCAATTGCAGACACATTTCTCTTTCCCCGTGTCCCAACTTTAATCAGGATCCTTTGTTGTACAATGAAAGATGGGCAAAGCCCACTATTTTGTAAGCATGTGCACATCCAGACCCTTCATAATATTAGTTAAAATCAATGTGCAGCTTTTTTAATTATTGCTCATGGTACAAAGCAGGGAAGGCTCATTTAGGAGCGGATCGATATGGGAAAGGGATTGGTGGATGGCGGGGCCGTACATCAGGCAGCTTGATGTGAAAATCATTGGGTCTGCACAGCGCGGGTGTAGGGCGATCAGTCTGGTTAGCCTCCAGCTGGCCGGGGGCGAGGTAATGGGTGAACCCTCCTTGCTGCCGCGCTCCTGCTGGGTGCCTGGAGGAGCTGCCACGGGCACCCAGCATCACACACGTGTTTAGAAAAGAGACGATTAGCAAGCCTACCTCTGCCTGGCGTGTATTGATCACGGGCAGTGGGTTTGGGCTGCAGCCGGGTCATTTTCTTTATTCTTCTTTGGGCTGTAATTTTTTGTAAGCGCCTGCATTTTGACAGACAGACAGATAATAACAACCTGTTATGAGTGTGACCTTAGTGTGCAAACGTACAGCTAGCTTTCAGTGGACATGTGTGTCTAAGGAAGACAGCAGAGGAGGCCAAGTGGGGGCTACTGGACGAAAGCCCTCCTCCAGCAGATCCAACACAGCCAGGCCTGGGGACCATCAGACTGTCTGGGCTGTTCTCAAACATTCACATTAAAAGCATCTGAGGAAAATAAAGCAGCTAAATGCAGCTGCACCAACCTCCCTGCTGCATGTCCTCAGGGAAGTTTGCCCAAATCTGCCCACATTCACTAACGTGTATTTTCTATTGAGACTAGACATGGGGTCATCGCCATCTCGGGTTGTTTTGGGTACATAGATCATGCCATATTTTACCTGTTCTGATTATTCTTTCTACAGTAGTGACATGTGCTTTAGAGAATAATTTTATGCCCATTCAGAAGACAACATGTTGCTTTGACAAGCGGAGTGGGGGCCAGGGTGAGCCAGAGCTGCTGCCTGGCTCCGTGAGGGTCCCGAGCTGGTGACAGAGCTTCCTTCACAGTGACAGCCCCTCTCCCTTCCTGTCCACCCCCCTCCCAGGGAGGCTCCCTGGCTGGCAGCAGCCCTCCGCCCAGCTCCTCGGGCTGTGCTCACCGTCAGGGGCATTGATTTCCGGTCAGCACTGACTGGGCTGGATTGGCAAACCTCCTAGTTTTTTACGTTTTAATGATCACGTGCTGTTTATTTTAATTTATTATTCCTTGACTAATTATTTGGCTGATCCAATAGTCTGATGCTGACTCCTGGCCAACATTAAAAGTAATTTAAAAAATTTAAGATAATAAGGCTAGGCATTTGAACAAAATAAAAAATTCCTTTTCTTTGAAAGAAAATTAGATATATGCAGCATATATACAGTATACATGCAGACACATACACACAATATTTAAAATATTTAGTGAAAGCATCAACATGTTTATTGCACAATTTTACATTAAGCAGTGAAAGTCAAAATATTTACATGAATATTGTCAAATAAAAGGAAACACAGAAATAAAAATGTAACCATGATCTTCTAAGGAAGCCTAATATAGAATATAAAAGTTCAATGCATAGATTAATCAAGATCCAATTAATCAGCTTAAAAAGTGTTCTTTGTCTTTCAAAACACTTATCAAAAGATGCACTTAAGCCCTAGCTGGTTTGGCTCAGTGGATAGAGCATCGGCCTGCAGACTGAAGGATCCCAGGTTCAATTCCAGTCAAGGGCACATGCCTGGGTTGCAGGCTGATCCCCAGTAGGGGGCATGCAGGAGATAGCCAATCAATGGTTCTCTTTCATCATTGATGTTTCTATCTCTCCCTCTACCTTCCTCTCTGAAATCAATAAAAAAAAAAAAAGATGCACTTAAGTGCTGAGCTCTTCATGTTAGTGTGGTTATTCATGTTAAAATGGATGTTTCTTCTCTCTGTCTGTCTCTCTGTCTCTCCATCTCTTTCACTCTATCTTTCTTTTTGTTCATATATAATTTTAATTTCCTTTTCTAGTTTCGATGTCTGCTTGTCTGTTTTCTTACATGTATGCAATCTCTCTCTTTCATCTAAGAACTTACTTCAGGAAGTGAGTGCCAACCCAATCAAATGACCCTCCAGTCAAACCTGAGGTGGAATGGTGTGGGCCCATTCCCACATAGAAATAAGACTTTGACACACCTTTTTCTTAGAAATGTTTTCATGAATGGCAGGTGTTCCACCAGGGTCTTTTTCAAGCAAAGATAGAATAACAAAGAATGACCAAATCTTCATGAAAGCTTGATGTGAAAACACTTCCATTTAGTTGAGGTTACACAGTGGAAAATAAAACAAAGAAAATAATAGATGGTAGAAGCTATCACATTCTGTATAGATTTTGAAATAAAACATAACAAAAGAGGCATAATTTGTCCAATCAGATGGAATTACTGCAGCAAAAATTTGAAAGAAGTTAAATAAGATCATTTATACATGACATATTTGCAAAAGTAACTACTTGTCATCCCACATTTATCAAACATCAACTCCCAATGAAGCATTGTGGCACCCTCATAGTAGCTGGGGTTCACTAGCTGGTGAAATTTTCATCATACAAGGATGTTCCCTATATTTTCAACAATTTGCCAAACTAAGATAACATAAAATATCCCCACTACAAACCACTAGATCTGCAAGATAAAATTATTTTAATTGCAATGCTGATCTTATAAAAATACTGGAGGCCCGGTGCACGAAATTCTTGCGGGGGGGGGGGGGGGGCGGAGGCGGCCCTCAGCCCAGCCTTTACCCTCTCCAATCTGGGACCCTCGGGGGATGTCCGACTGCCGGCCCACAGGGTTCGGGCCTAAACTGGCAGTCGGACATCCCTCTCACAATACAGGACTGCTGGCTCCTAACTGCTCACCTGCCTGCCTGATTGCCCCTAACTACCGCCACTGCTGGCCTGCTCACCACCAATGCCTCCCCCCCTCCAGCCTGGCCACCCCATGCAGCCTGCTGTTCAGTCATTTGGTCGTCCCTCACTAACCCCTCTGCCGGCCTTGTCGCCCCACGCAGCCTGCTGGTCATTACTGTGATGACATCCCAGACAATTTGCATATTCCTCTATTATTAGTATAGACTAGAGGCATGGTACACAAAAATTTGTGCACTCGGGGGGTTCCCTCAGCCAGGCCTGTGCCCTCTCCCAGTCTGGGACCCTCAGGGGATGACTACCTGCTTGGTTAAGCTGATCCCGGGGGATCAGCCTAA
>NW_005871130.1:4446254-4503754 GCF_000147115.1 Myotis lucifugus
GTAGTGATGGTATACATAGTGGAGTGATAGTGGTGATTATAATGGTGGGTGTGGTGGTGATGGTGATGGTGGAGGCGGTGATGGTAGAGGTGGTAATGGTAGAGGTGGAGTTGATGGTGGAGGTGGTAGTGGTGATGGTAATGGTGGGTGTGGTAGTGATAATAATGGTGGGCATGGTGATGAAGGTAATGGTGGAGATAGTGGAGGTGATGGTGGAGGTAATGGCGGAGGTGGTGATGTTAGAGGGGTGATGGTAAAAGTAGTGATAGTGGGCCTTGGTGATAGTGAATGTGGTAGAGGTGGAGGTGTTGGTGGAAGTGGTCATCATGCAGGTTTCATTGCCTGTGAAGACACAGAAGATAAAGTCTTTATCTCACCTATATGAGGAGTGGAAACTGAGGTAAACACTTTTCCAAAGCCCTCAAAAAATCACAGCTTTAGTGAAAGTGTTAATCAGAAGTACACCTATTGACTCAGAAGAACCAAAAGGAATTTTTTGGCTCCTTCCAGGCCATGGGTGAAAACCAAACAACGTATTCTCCTAATATTGGAAACCATGGATCGGCATGTCTCATGGATTGGACACTTGCATTCATTTTACTTATTAAGTTAAAAAAGTATCATGATAATTTATTCTGGGCCAATAATAACCTTATATGACCAAATAAAAATATTTCTGAGTTATATTTGCAAAACCAAGACTATAAATAATTGGTACAGAAAAAAGCAATCTCTAAAGATGAAAATAGAGTTAAAATTGAAAAATTTAGTATACCAGTATAACATAGTAAGATTCTACCAGACACAACCAACATTAAATAACCCACAAACAAATTCTAAATATTGAAGTAATATCAGGAGAGACATTTAAAATAACTGTTCAGAAGATAATTCAACTTCTATTCAACAGTATCTTAAAGGTTCCAGAAAGAAGAATAAATAAAAACATTCTTATAGAAAATTATAAAGTGAAATTTTGAGGACATGATGATCATCTATATAAAAAACCCACTGGAATCTACCAAAGAGCAACTTAAACTGAAACATAAATAATGATCAGTAAACAAACTTCCATTGAATTCTATAGCCTAGCAATGAAGAACTGGAAATTGAAATAAAAATATTATTTCCAATAGCATAAAACAATTAAGAAAGTCATAGGGATAAATTTGACTAAAGATGTGTAATACTTGTGAACTGAAAAGAGGCTGAGAGAAATTAAAAGATTTAATTGAGTGTAGAGTTATACAATGGTCATGCATTGGAAGATTCAGTAGCATTAACATGTTGACTTTCCTCAAAGCAATTTATAGGTTCAACACATTCACAAAGTCCCATCAGGGTTTTTGTAGAAATGGACAAGCTAATTCTAGAATTCATACAGATATACATCTCAAAAATGTAAAATAGAAAAAAATTCTCAAATTCACTAATCATCAGAGAGATTAAAATAACAATGATATACCACCTGTCAGAATGACTATCATCAACAGATCAACAAATGACAAGTGTTGGCAAGGATATGGAGAAAAGGGAAGTCTAGTACACTGCTGGTGGGAATGCAGACTTGTGCAGTCACTATGAAAAACAGTATGGAGTTTCCTCACAATATAAAAAATGCAACTGCCATTTGACCTAGTGATTTCACTTCTAGGAATAATATTTTTAGAAACCTGAAACACCAATCATAAAGAATATATGCACCCCTATGTTCATAACAGCACAATTTACAATAGTTAAGATCTAGAAACAGCCCAAGTGCCCATCGAATGAGTCGATAAAAAAGCTGTGGTACATTTACACCATGGAATACTATGCAGCTGTCAAAAAGAAGATCTCTTACCCTTTGAGACAGCATGGAGGGACTTGGACAGTGTTATGCTAAGCAAAATAAGCCCGTCAGAGAAAGATAAGCATCATATGATCTCACTCATATGTGGAATCTAATGAACAAAATAGATCCAGAGACATAGAAGCATGGAACAGACTGATGAATCTCAGAGAGAAGCAGGGATGGGTGGTGGGTGGTAAGAGATTAACTGGGGAACTTAAATACATACTAGAGTCCCAGTGCATGAATTCATGCATGGGTGGGGTCTAGTTGCCCACCCCGATGGGGGATGATCAGCTGGCTGGGGGGGGGAGGGGACATGGGAGGTTGGCCAGCTGGCCCTGCATCTGATCGGGAGGGGTGGCAATCAGGGGTGGGCCCAGCTGGGAGAGGGGCTGTGGGAGGTTGGGGGGGCCAATCGAGGCCCCAATTGGGCCGGTTGGCCACTGCAGTGCACATCATAGTGACCAGTTGTTCCAGTTGTTCCAGTCATTCCATCATTCCTGTCGCTTGGCTTTTATATATATAGATGATGACATAGGTGCTTTGAGAGAAAGAAAACTGAACCCTGAAAGAAGGACTGGGACTCACCAGAACCAGGAACCACTGGGAAACAGTGAAAATGTGACTGAAGCTGAAGTGATGCTACCTGCATCCCACAAGGACAAAAGTGACTAAGTTTACAAGTGTCCAAATAAGATAGAGTGAAAACACTAGAGAAAATTAGCACACGACAAGGAGTTCCTTGAATTAGAATCCATGCTTGGGAGGAAAGTGGAAACACTCATTCCACCATGAGGGATTCATTTACTACTTTCTCTGACTTAGAAAGAAGTCACTGTGCACAGCCCACTCCTAAGCAATGGGGACTTCATCCCCACCTCCTTTGGACAGAGTATCGACGGAGATTATTTATATCTCTAATAAACAGCATCAGGCTGAACTTTGAAAAATACACTCTGAGAGTCATCTTATCAATTGGTGAACTGAGGTCATTGCTGCGATGAACAGAACTGAGCTGCCTTCGTTTTTTGAGTGCTTTTTATTCACTCGGTTATCCCTTTGCTTCCTTGCATTGTTTCCCATTTGGGAGGGATCATTAAACTTCCACTTTTCTTTTTCTACTCATTTAAAACAAATGAATCTCTTTTGTAAACTTCGGGAGTAACATTAGCATTTATCACGTATTATAATAAGCAAGATCTAAAATGATAAATTTTAAATTTATAAATTGCAGTGCAATGAACAGTAGTCCAGTAAGTGAAAAAGAAAAATCAGCCCCTTCACAGAAGAGAGTCCTGACAGATACCACCTCACCCAGGTGATCGAGGTCAGCATCTGCCGTGAGGGGTCCTGCTGACGGGTGCACCGCGACAGGAGCTGATAGATGCTGTTTCCTGCTGCGGTCTTCCTTCCTCAGGACCCAGAATCCCTAATCACGAGGAGGAACCTCAGATAGGTTCCAAGGGAGGGACACCCTGGCCGTCCTGTTCAAAACTATCAGGATTTGTCATCCAAACAAGGAAATCTGAGAAACCGTCACAGCCAGGAGCCTGGGAGGACGTGATGACTGTAGCCCAGTGTCCTGGGTCAGAACCTGGTGCAGAAAAAGGACTTATGGGAGGTGGGAACGACTGGGGAGAGGTCAATGGGGGGAAAGGGAGACATGTGCAATACTTTTAAAAATAAAGAATTAAATTTTAAAAAAGAACTAATAAAACCTGAAAAAAAGTATAGATTTTAGTTAATAACAATGCATCAATATTGTTTCTTTTATTGTCATAAATATGCCATACTAATGTAATATGTTAATGACAGGGAAAACCATACACAGGAATACACGGAAACTATTTTCTGAAATTATAAATCTGAAACTGTTCTAGAAAATAAAGTCTATCAAAGACAAACAGTAAACAAACCATCTACACTGAAAATTCAGAGTTTACCTTAATCCTGGCTACTAAGAGAAGTATGTAATTTTATTTCATGTTTGTTGTGTCTGATGGAATTCATTGAGAAAGGTGCAGTGTTGTTTATCTGCTGGGTCATTTTAACAATGGCCAGGAAAACTCTGGAATTTGCCTGAAACACATTGCTCTCTGGTGGACATGCGCGATACCGGCTGCCATCTGAGAACGAATTTTCCCAGCTTAGTCTTAAGCGCCTTGAAAATGGGAGTTTATCATGAAAGTGCTGACGCCCCTGAAGGAGCGCTGGGAATGCCTCGCTGTGATTTATAACGTCAGCCACGCTCCCAACGCCTTCTCTGTGCACGAGGCTCTGCACAAATAGGAGGGGCAGGTACCACACGGAATCGCGGTGCAATAAATCATTCCACCATGAGGGATTCATTTACTAATTAAAAACGCAAAAAGAGTAAATTGAAATAACCAGTGACCACTCAATCACGTCTCTGGAGTGTCAGCCCCTTGTCGTCAGTCATCGGCGTCAGTATGTCATCCATGTCCAGGCACCTGCACCCCAGGGCCGCTCAGACCTCCCTCTGTGTGGAAGTTTTCTCAGGTGCACCCAACAGTTGGCAGAGACGGACGTCCACCTGTCTGTACCTGCATGTCCAGGCACCCGCTCTGCATTCTCCAAACCAAAAATGGCCCCAGGAAATTAAAACTCAAATGACAAAGTGTCTAACATAAAACAGGAGAATATTGATGTCATATTTAAGTCCATGTAGCCCTATACTTTATTGTTTGTCACTTACACCTGATACCTGTATGTCGTAGTTAACAGCTGAGACCTCGATCTTCTCATGCAGGTGACCTCGAGGCATGCTTACTAACCTTTCTGACAATTATTTGTCTACTTTCCTGTTTCCTTCAATGACTAATTAGGAATGTTTAAATTAGTTACCAGGCAACAAAGCAAGAGAGAATGAGAAGACTACAGTTTTCAACATAATTTTCAAATTTTTCTTATGAGGAATTTAGTGAGGTGGCAGCTAGAGTCCAAGCCAGGCAGAACTGATGTGATGTAAAGCTGTGAGATGTTCCCAGAACCTTTGGGTGCTCAATCCCTTTCTTCCACACACCAGGGCAGTGGAGGGGACCTGCCTCATGTTTCCTATTGGACGCCCCTGCAGTATGCGGGAAGTCATGCAATGCTCCCCAAGAGGAGGGAAGATGGGCAGAGCACAGGGAAAACTCTGAGAATGTTAGAGAGACAAGAAGGGTAATTAATGTAGGAACCAGAGTAAGGGAAACTAGGAAACTGCCATTTAAACTAAAGATTTGAGACCTAGCCTATGTGTAGCTCAGTTGGTTGGGTGTCCTCCTGTGTACTGAAAGGTCGCTCCTAACCACTCTGCCTGCCTGCCTGATCATCCCTAACCACCTCTGCCTGACTGCTTGATCCCCTTAACTGCTCCCCTGCTGGCTTGATCGTCCCTAACTGCCTCTGCCTGCCAGCCTAATTGCCCCTAACTGCTCTCCCCTGCCAGCCAGCTCACCCCTAACCGCCTCTGCCTCAGCCCCGCCACTGTGGCTTTGTCTGGAAGGATGTAGGAAGGACGTAGAGAAGACATCTGGTCTATCTGGTCTAATTAGCATATTATCCTTTTATTAGTATAGATTATTGACTACGTGCCCTATGCTATACTTTACATCCCTGTGACTATTCTGTAACTACCAATTTGTACTTCTTAATCCCTTTACCTTTTTCACTCAGCTCCCTCACTCCCCTCCCACTTGACAACCATCAAAATATTCTCTGTATCTAAGTCTGTTTCTGTTTTGTTTGTTTGTTTATTTTGCCACTAAGACACTTTTAATTTGTAAATGGCCATATGGATGAGAGATAAGGCATGCAAAAAATTAAATAAATCAGGGGATACTCTGACTTTTTGGACTGAGAATTTAGCAAGTGTTGAGATTATATGTGTAACTCCATTATGAGACAGGCGGGATGGGTGGACATCAGGGGCTCCTCAGAGTGGTCTGGTCCACAGCCAACTGTGTGGAATAAACCCTTGACCAGCCACCACCTACTGTGATGCTGTAACAAGTACTCTAGGGAGGGTGAGCGTAAACAGGAAAGAGATGGGGCAAAGCAAGGCTGCCAGGGACCCAGTACTCACGTCACATTCCTCAGGATAGTTCCATGTGATCTGCTAGCATTCATGGGTCAGAAAATTGGTCATTGGCCAGGCCAAATAGCAGAACAAAACAATATTTCTTATTCATGCGTTCCCCCATTAAAATTTCCACAAAGTTACAAATATTCTAAAATCATGAGATAAGGGAAGCATTAAATTATAGGACCTAAATGATACCTTCATTAAAAATATCTTTGAAGATCAGCACATTATTAGATTATAAAATATTAAAAAATAACAGGATTAAAAGCAGAAACAGTGTAAGATAAAAACATTTATTCTTAAATGTTTAAAGTGTAGACTATATATTTATGTTATTTAAAAAACACACACAGAAAAAAGGCACTTTCTTATAGACCTAAAAACAGGACTAGTTTTCAAGACACTGGATTTAACAGTCATTGATCACGTTGGGGAATATATTTTAAAAGTTTGAGGGCACTAAGCTTTGTAACATCAATAGAAGAAAGGTGCCTGAGGGTCTTAAAAGGGTTGCTCTATCTCTTCAATCCTCCCACCCTCAAAAGAGCAATTTAGTCCTCTCTCTGCGACACCATTAGGCGCCCATTTTCTACTTTTCTGTGTTCTCAAATAGTCCCCAAAGGGGTGGCTCGATAGATCTAAGAACACTAAAACCCAAACTTATGAAATGCCTTTTAAGCATGTGTGTTCTTTATTCCCCTAAAACACTGTTCATCACAAGCACGCTTCCTCACCACCTAACTGCTCACAAGCTGCACAAATCAGTTGGAATTTCCAAAACAGTGCTGATGTTCAGGCAGTGTTGTTTTTGAACATTAACATATATTTTTTTCTGATTTGCTAAGGATTGAGCCTCCTAATGGTGGTCCAGTGTGCTCCTATTATGCATTAATTGTTATCTGACCAGATGTGAATTTTGCCCATTGATGGCAAACTGTGACCATCACAACTTGGCCATCTTCAGCAGCACTAACGTTTCACGATGCATGGTTCTTATTTGTATAATGTCAGGAACAAAGGTGGTTTGCTCTAACAGTTACTTTGCCTGCTTCTCTGAAGATTAATATTATTTCTCACACGATATAAAATACTTTATTACATTCTATGGAATTTAATTCTATTTAACAGACTTATTAAGACTCAGACCCTGGTACCTATCAGAAGCCAGGAGAGTCCCTGGGAATGGAGTTCCCTAGTGCCGGTGGATGTAGGATTTGAGCACTCGGTTAGATGGGGTAGAGGGTGGCCTCTATTGAGTACATAGCATCAGTATTGGCCTTTTTTCCTAATAAACATGATCTAGCAGAAAATATCAGTATATTTTAAAAACCAGAAAGGACAACATTTAAAGTAAGTGTATAGATATTAAAATAATAAAACAACTCTTTAACACAGATGTTTATTAAATTTCTTTTTCTCAAAGCAGATGAATTCTTTATTGTTGCATGATGTTCTATAAAATCAATTGACATACTTTTATGTTTATATAATTTTTAATTGAAGCAAAAAATAATAATATTTAAAACCAAGCCAGGTTGAAAAAATGCTCAGTCTCTAGGCCCACTTTTTTTTTCTTATACAACTGTGGAAAATAATTTGCCTATTAATGTTACTTGAATTTTTTTAATCAAGAAAGGGGGTAGAAATGAGTATTTATTGATCGACTACTGTACTTTAGGTACTGCGATAAACAAGTCAATTGCACACTATTTTGTTTAACAAGAACTCTGGCACCTACCTTTTAAGTGGAAATATTTTCCCTAATTCTTAGGATAAGAAAATTAAGCATCCAAATGGTTAGTAATATGCAGCTTAGCATGTCTCAGGGTTGATATTGGTAATCTGGAACTTTTTGTTTCAAAGAGTAAAATAATTATGTTTCTCATCTCTTACCTGTAACTTAGATAGAAGAGCGGATGCTGAGAATGTGTAACTTTAGGATGAAAGGTTTTATATATTCTTCATGGTCTTGTGCCTTCAGTAATAGACTGCATGTTTTTAAAAGTCAGAAAGACTCAATTATATATGGACTTTAACATATAGACTTTTAATATTATAGAAATATCAGTTATTGCAGTGAATTTTCTATCTGTATTTGACAATTTATTCTTTGCTTTCATTCTTATAGTACATAATATTTTCTTTCTTACTGTCATTCACCACACACTTGTATACTTAAAAATCACAATATTCAGCAACTTGGATGATTTGGGCTTTTAATTTCACTCTCACTCACTGGGGATTCAGGGACTGGAAAACAGCCTGAAGAGTGACAAGTCCCCACTCCTCCCTCCAGAGCCCATCTGTCAGGAGGAAAGTTGAGGTAGTGCAAACCAAGGCAGGATGCTCACCAGAGATGGCCAGGCACCAAAAAGCTGTTAGTTATATTGTTTCTTAGACAGTCTGAATGACCACATTTTCCTTTCAACTTCCTCACTTTCATAATCACCAACACCATCAGCAACACCAGCAGCATTACTGCTGACAACAACACTATAAAACTCACCACCATCAGTATCACTGTTGGGGACAACAACACCATGAGCAACTCCAACAACAATACCATAACTACCACCACCATAACCATTATTAGCAATAGCAACAGCATCGCGACCAATACCATCAATGCCACAACATCAATACCAACAGCATTACCAACAATAACACCATATCCATCCACAATATCATAACCACCAATACCAACAGCATCACCACCACAACCATCAGTACCAACAACATCATCAATACCACCAACATCAATGCCACCACCACCATAACCGCCACCACCACCATTAACACTGCGAAAAACATCAGCACCACCCCCACCAGCAACACCACTAACCTGTTTAAGTAGCAAAGGGAAGACGTGACCTAACTCTAGAGCCTCGTTCTGCACTGACATGAATTTTCTTCTTCATACTAAGCTCTTAAGTTGCAAATGTATTTATTATGCATTTACCATAGAATTTCATTATCTTTTCATTTAATGACTTTGTTGTAACTCTTAATTTGTTGGATTTGGTGTACTTCTCTGTAAAATAGACCTAACCTCTCTCTCTTACTGCTGAAATTAAGATTTGTGCTTATCATAAGACCAAACAACATCTTGTGCTCTGTGAAGACATCAATTAAATTATCCAGTCCATTACAATGTCTCCAGGCACTTTAAAAAATATTTTAAAAATATTTAAAATGTACTTTTTAAGGACTTTATTACACTGAAACAATCCAATCCAATCAATTGATGTAAAACATATTTTCATTTCAAAGTTGTTAATTGTGTTGCATATATGCCCTCTTTTGTGATAGACTAAATTATAGATTTATTTAAAATTACTTTTAGGAAAGGAAAGGGAACTATTTTTTTCTTAGCATACATATATTAACCACATATATTTCCTACAGTTAATTCATGTAAACACACACACACCTTGTGTTCTGACAAAGGGTAGATATAGCCAAAGACCAGAGGTCATACTTTTAACAGGTAGCTGTTGGCCACATTTTCCTAATCAGGCTACGAGGAGGGCTCATTGGAGCTGTATGATCGGTCCAGTGCTTGATGAAGGTACGCACTTAGCCAGGACTTTGCATCTGATGTAAATCCCGACATCCAGCATGTAAATGCATCCTGGATTTGCACAGGTAAATTGCATGTTTAGATGAGGTCACTGGGATTTAGCGCTTTCATTTGTGTGTCTGGACGAGCTGGGAGTACACAGAGGACTTGTTTAATAGTTATCTGCCATCCCCGCTTGTCTTCAGATATGGTGATTTAGATGGAACTCTAATGCACCAGAACAACTCGTCCCCGGAGCATTTCTCAGAATATAAATTAAGTGATATTATAACAGAAGCCCTCTCTTAGCTCAGCATAATGAATATGAACCATCATGTGCTCCTGACCAAGGTCACAGTATGAGAATGAATTACTCTATTAACATCTCTTTTAAGTAGCATTAGTGATAATAAATGAAGAGATTTGATGTAATACTGATAATATTATTCATGCAAAAATAGCACACTTTATCTTGTTAAAACAATTAAAGTGTGCTTTGAGGATATTTCCCACCACAGAAATATGACGCCTGAGAGTGCTGACTGCCTCGGCCTGAGCTAGGCAGCGTTAGCCAGCAATGCCGAGAACCTGGTGAAAACTCACACGCTGGCTCGTGTGCTCTGCTAGCTCAGGATGGTCGCCTGGGCCCTGGGCACTACCCGAAGACTACAGCGAGCTCTGGTGCTGATATTAGATTTAATTTAATCCTTTTGTTTATAATTTTTTTCAAAGAATTCAAAGAAATTATATCCATCATTCTCCAGTGCAAGACCTCGTTAGCTGCTAAGCAGCCTGTAATACTGCATGGCAGTTGGCTTCCCAGACATATTTAAGCTGGGTTAGCAGTTATACATCATCTTATTCCAATCATATGAATCCACAAAAAGCAAAGACCACTGACATCTTGGTAGTGACCTCATTCTCATACACTCTAAAAATGAACTTTGTGCAATGACTTTCAAATCTAGAATCATTAAGTGAAGGAACACAGCAGAATCAACTTATAGGTTGCCATTTACTGGATTTGAGTATTTTGTAATTAAATCATATTCACCAAAGATAAAAAATTCTGAACAAAAGTAATTTGGTCAATGGGTATAGTCCTTCCTTTAGGAGTGATGAAAATTTTCTGGAACGAAATAGTGGTGATAGTTGTACAGCATCATGTCTGTACTAAATGCCACTGATCTGGACACTTTAAAATGGTTAAAATAGTGAATTTTATTTTATGCAAATTTTATTACAACACAAAAAAATTTTGATAGAGTTATAAGGCCCAGAAACCAACCCATCCCCATCACTACGACCCACTACATCATTGGCATTTCACCCACCTGTTTGCCACTCATAGGTGTTAAAAACCAGATAAATCTTAAAAAAAATACGTCTTTATTGGTTTTAGAGAGCAAGGAAGGGAGAGAGAGAGGGAAACATGGATGTGAGAAAGAAACATTGATCAGTTGCCTCCTGTACAAACCCCAACTGGGGACCAAACCTGCAACATGGGCATGTACCCTGACCAGAAATTGAACTGGTAAACTTTCCGTGTATGGGACAATGCTCAACCAACTGAGCCACACTGGCCAGGGCTAAAAATTAGATCTATCTTCATAGGTTTCTGTGTGGGAGAGTTACTCTTCAGTCCTGGTGGGACTGTCAATGGACATTTCAACGTGTTAGCATGGCTTTTTAAAGATGGCTTTCCCTTCCACCTCTTCCCAACACTGTTCCCGTCTGCTTAGTCACAAAATGTGCACAAACATTTTAGATTCAGCTCAGGAGAAATGACAGTATTCACCATACATGTGCACAGGCAAGAGATGGGTGTAGATGATTTTCCCCAGTAGAAGTGACTAATCATTTTGTTATGATTCTACATTAAGATTATTATCTTTACTCTTTTCACAGCAAACTTTATGTGGTTCAGAACAAATGATTATCTTTAAAATCTTGCAAACATGGTAGACACTTGGGAAAATTCCCCATTTTAATTAAAACTGTCGCGAGGCCGAGCGAATGGCAACATCTATCCATGTCCATCAGCTTTTTAATTATGCTGGGCATGGGGGTTTCGACTTGAGCCCACATAAATTTTGCACGTGAAATGGAGCCGAAGCCTCGAGAGCGAGATGGGGTTTTGCGTTACCGACCAAACACATATTTACATGAATGAGCTCCTTGACTGGCCGTAATTAGTCCTGGGACAGCGGGCTAATGGGATCCTCAGAGGAAGGACTTAAAGTATTAGTTTCTCATATTTATGATTAATGCTTTTCTTATCAGCCCGAGGCCCTGAATAGGATCATGTAAAGCATGTTGGGTTAAATCATTCTTTGTTACAAAATACAGGCATGATACCTCAGGGAAGCCCAAAGGGAGAGCTCACTGCCTATCTGAACCTTCATCAGAAACAAGCCGCCTCAGAGCCAGGAACGCTGCTTTTTATTATTTATACTTCAAGTGACTTCCCAAGAATCAGACTCACTTAGCATAGGCCCTTCCCATGAGCTGCGGACAAATTGCTGCCTGGATATGTGTCTCCAGACAGTTTCCCACAGCGGCTTACAAGGGCATAGCTCGTTACATCCCTGCTTATTAATTTATTTGTTGATTTAAAAACTGTGTATAGCTTATGAACAAATGGTTAGTGTCAAAAAGCGATTGAGGACTGGCGGTGTGCAAATGGATTGCTGAAGCGTCATTGGCGCATGCGGCGCACACTTAGCTTCAGGAAGCTGCGCATGACCGCTGGAAGCAAGTTGCCAGGGTAAGACCCACGAAGTTGACCATTTCAAGATGTTCCCAAATTCCTGTGGTCCATGACGCTCTTACTGTCTCAGCAATTTTTTCAAAGCACCTGTGTGCAAAAAAAAAAAAAATAGTTAGCAGTGTCATGTAGTTAGATGTAAACAATATCGTCAGTATTTACATCCTAACAACTTTATAGCTGTTTGAAAGATATAATGAACATAATGAAAAGAAAAAATGAACTGTGGTTCCACTCCCCAGTAACCACACACCTGGCAGATGGGAGTCTACACCTGGTGTGGCCGCACAGCTTCCTGACCCTTTGCTCAGACACCTGCACCCTCTCATCCTATTTACATAGATTCTCAGATGACTCTTGCTCCCCAACATGACCCCCAAAACCGGGCTTCCAAATACACGGCGGTCTAGAAAAGGACGTGGAAACTCCGAATCACCTCTAGCTGAGGGTTTGCCTGCAGTGTGACTCATGCCAAGTATATTTTGTTTCCCTCAAATATTAAGTGTGCCCCATGGTGCCCCCGGGGAACCTTGGCACCCACAGAGGAGCTGCAGAGTTAAGCCATCTGCAAGGTGCCAGCCGGGTCTTAGAACCCATGACGTCCTGTGCATGACGATGTCCCCACAACCTTTGTGGTGTATCTGCTATGGAGTTAGATGCTGGGAATGCCCAAGTGGACTCCGTGGTCAGAGAGCTCACTGTGGCTTTGCTGGGCCTGCACACTCGCTGTTCTGGTGTGACAAGTTGTGGTCCTCTGCAAGTGTGCTTACACGGACAGTCCCAGGGCCTGGCTTCCTGCTGCAGTCACAGCCCGAGTGTGAAGCCCTGGGCATGAGCGAGAGCTCCAGCTCATGCACTTGGACAAACAAGTGCACGACTCGGCATCGGGACCTGGAGAGCATCAGGAACATGCACCATGGACGCAGCTGAGGACCAGCTGCTGCAGACAGGGCAACTGGGAGGAGGTGAGAGCTTGGGACGGTCCCCCGAACAGCAGGGCAGGGGCCTCTGACAGATGACGCCTCCACTCACAGAGGAGGTGGGGATGGGACAGGGCCCAGACAAAACCAGGGGAGAGCCACAGGGAGATGAGGAAAACTGAGAAATAAACACAGTTCATTCAGTTAAGACCATGGTAGAAAAAAATGGAGTCAAAAAGATAGGGTCTAAAATTGGTCATGGAGGGGCTCGTTCCCCTTCCTGGTGCACACTCAGGTCCTAGTGTGGCGGCCAAGGACAAAGACTCCTCGGTACATTTTCATCAGATCAATTAATTGATGTCAGATGGAAAGTCTGCTCTTAAGTGCTTCGTGTGAATCCTCAGAAGAGGCATTAAAACGTTAACCATCTCAGATGAGAGAACACGGGAGCTCAGGGAGGATGTGTGACTCCCCGTGTCACCCACAGCACGGGACACACTTGGGTGGGTCCAACTTCCAAATGTGTTCTCTGGAGGGGAGCACCGGCACCCCTGAATGATGTCACCCCACCTGGGATGCTGCACAGTGACACACAGGCACTGTACGAGAGGGCATCGTATGTATTTTGGAAATGTTCAAGCTCTACCAGAATAAAAGAAACCCAAATTTAAGGAAAAGGATGATTTTAAGGGTTTAAATTTCTGATGAAGCTATTTTTACAGAAAATGTACAGTCTTAGCAAAGGTGTGCGGACATATCCACTGTTGGTGACACTGTTGTGTGAACTGACACAAGGTTGCTGAGGGCATCTGTTACTAAATGTGTATCAAACCTTAAAGATATGCATACTCCTTAACGCAGCAATTCTGCTTGCAAAATCGTTCTGAAAATTTATTGAGTGATTTCCATCTCAGTAGCGCCTATAGTCCTAAATTTACAAAAATGGAACAATGGGAATGAAATACAAATGTAATTTCCACAGACTGGGTCGATGTACAGCCAAAATATCTTTTTTTAAAAGATCATTAAGTACACATAAAATATTAATGATATGATATTAAGTGGAAAAAAAGAGAAACAATTTGACCTTCAACTTGTGATGAAAAATTGTCTCTTATGTTGAAGTATCAGAAAGTTTATACCAAGATGCTGTTAACTATTTTCTTTAACTGTCAGCTCTGGGGTGAAGGGACAGAAAAATCTAGACCCCATTTCAAAGGGTTTTGGAAAGAGATGGTGTGTTAGCTACAGGGAGGTGAGCGGTCAGCAAAACCTGTGTGCTTGTCACTGTTGCCATGAGTGATGCCACACGTGGTCCAATATGTCATTAAGGACCCTGGGAGGAAGCCAACTCAGACAAGGACGAGGATGTCTGGTCAAGGACTGGGAATGACATTGGCCAGGCTCCTGAGTCATATAAAAGTGGAAATGAACTGTCGGGGGTGGGGGGTTGGCGGGGAGATGGTCTTTGGGCCATCAAGTCTGGCCTGCATTCTAAAAGCCCATTAACAGAGTTCAAGGATCTGTCATCTATAACTTCAGCCACTGACCACAGGGATGAAAGGGAAGCTAGGTTTGGACAGAGTTAGAAACAACAGGACATTGGCCTGTGTCGTCACTGTCGCCAGACAAGGAACAGGGACAAGGTGGAGGCACGTGCATGCCAAGATCTGAATGAGTAAAAACATTAAAGAATGGCTGAAAATTAGTGAATAAGATCAAACATGGGTGAGTACCTGAAAACTACTATACGTGATTATTTACTTTTTAAAATAATCTCATCTCTACATAAAAAATTAATAAAACATTAAAGTGAAGACCCATTTCCTTTGAATAGTATCTGATTGGGTTAGGATGAAACACGATTGCATAGGTACCAGGGGTTATTCTGTGAACTGTTATTGAAATATTCTCTTTTTTAAAAAATATGTATATATTTATTGACTTCGGAGAGGAAGGGGAGGAGAAAGAGATAGAAACATCAATGATGAGAGAGAATCATTGATCGGCTGCATCCTTCACACCCCAAACTGGGGACTGAGCCCATAACCCAGGTGTGTACCCTGACCAGGAATCGAACTGTGACCTCCTGGTTCATAGGTCTATGCTCAACCACTGAGCTATGCCAGCTGGGCAAAATATTCTAATTTTTAGCATAAAAACAAAGACCTACGGTTGTTTTCAGGTTTCAAAAAGAAGTATGCTTGACTGATATCATGAGAACACCAACATTTGTCCACAGCACACTTTCAGAGGATAATTTATTAAAATTATCTCTTTAAGAAGATAAGGCAGCTTTTCCTGCTGGATTCTGAGAATCAAAAATCAGGGAGTAAGACATAAATAATCTCATCCTCTTAAAACCTTTCTGCTCACTAGAGAAAGAGAGAGAAAGAGAGAGAGAGAGAGAGAGAGAGAGAGAGAGAGAGAGAGAGAACCACCCACTTCTGTGTGGTAGGAAGTGTAATACAAATTACCGCTCCTCTGTGGCTAGGAGCTTGGCTAGGGGCTGGGCTTACTCGGAGGTGTCAGATAGCTGTTCACAGATGGTCAGGCTGAGACACCCACCCAACCCTGCTCACCCACCTCAGGGCCACATAAGGGACCCACGAGGAGCAGAGGCAGGTAGAACATTAGGAGGGAGAGCTGTGGCCTTCACTGGAGGTCCACACACCTAACAGCCCAGCCTTTCTCCTCCTGCTGGTGGTGCGCTGTGGCGGTGCTGGGTAGGGTTGACCTGTATGTGCCAAGACATTGGGTTTGGCCATGAATATACATTAGTAGTTTGTCCAGAAACTGTTCTTCAGTGCAGGGTCTCAGATATCTGGTCCAGCATATCTCTTAAAACCAACGTGGTCCAGTCAAAATCAGTGTGTAAACAGACACATGTGCTTAGAGTGCAAGAGATTATACAAGTCCTGTGCTATGGCTCTGGCCCTTTCTACTTTGGCCATATGTTCTGTAATGCAAATTCTACCCCTTTTTTATTTATGGCTTGTTGATTACAAGCCCGACATGTTCATTGATTTGCACATGGCATGGTTCTAACCGAGCACGCCGATGTTGAATGTATAGGGCAGTGCTGAGCTTTTTAGATGTCTTCTTACAGCCTTGCCACTCTGGGTGGCTCTTACAGAGGCAGGGAGGGGAGCGTGTGCTGTGGGCAGGAGCAGGTCACTACGGGGCTGGCAGTTTGACTCGAGCTCGGGCCTCAGAAGGCTCATTCAATCCATGCACCAGTATCCTTCTCCATCCTCTTCTGGCACAAACACCCGATCTTGGCTGTGAGGTTTGCAAGCACTTTGCTTTAAAAACATCTCTGAGTCAAGAGCATTGTGGTTAATACATTGCTTTCTCGAGAATGTCAATTTAAATTTCAAGAGAGAAGTCCTGCTAGGGAGTTGAAGACCTGAACACTTGCTAATTTTTCCTACGGACGGTGACTTGGTGAGACCAGGGTGAGCTTAACCAAACCACATACAATACTTTACACAAAGAGAGAGTAATTAGGACAGCAAGTGATATCCCATGAACGACTCAGCTCCCAGGGAGCCAGAGGGTCCTGTGTCTGCGAGCATTGATTGCAGGCTTGAGCTGTGTCAAGGAGAAACAATGTCGCGTGGGTTGCAGAGCGCAGAGTTATGGATTTAAAGCATGCTTGGTTATTTGCCCTTGGAAATTTCTAGTTGGGATGCCAAAGACATCACTGGGTAGCAATTCACTACGCTGCGATGTGCACCCACCGCCTCCCTTCCTGTCCTTGACTTGGCCTAACCACCATCCCATTTATGAAAACAAAAGAGACGCTAATGTAAGGGGAGTAAAAGATAAAAGGGATTCTGCCAAATAATGGAAACAAAAAGCCCCACAAACAAACAAAAGCAAGCTGTTAGGTGCCTCGCAGGTTGGGTCACATCCCAGTTAGCGGGACAGGGAATCTTGAATTTGGTCCTGGAACCTAGGGTGTGTGTTTGGAATTAATTGTTCTCTGTATTTTCCAAAGATATTTTGTATTAAAATAGACACAACTAAATTTGAAGTTTTATGTCAAGTAATTAGAAGAATCTGTGTATGATAAATTCCAGAACACTGGCTATAAGAAAGAGATGAGCAGCACTGCTCAGCACCATGAATATAAATTCCCAAGGCAGGTGGACTGTGGGCTATCAGACCAGGCTCAGAAGCCCAAGGAACAGAGCCTACTGTCTGTTCCATTTCAGGGCATATCTTTCATTCTCATGTATATATTTAGAAGCAGTTTCAGAAAATAAACCAAGTACAGGCTTATGAGAGGTTTGCCTAATATCCAGCCTTAGTCGCTCATCATAAATTGACATTTGAAATTCATTAAAAGCCTCCATGTGATGAATTGAAGATGGTCACCAGGTTCAATGGGGGGAGGAGAAGAGAAATGTAAAACATAAATACAATTTACAGTTACATCAGGCAAAATTAATCAAATGAAACAAGCAGCTAATTAGAAAAATCATGAAAAACGGAATGTGCAATTGTGTTTTATCGTTTCGCCAACTCTGAGAGCAGAGGGAGCCAGGCTGTGTGCAGGGGTGGTGCCGGGCGGGTTCCTCAAGGAGCAGAACCACGGATTATAATCTCCTTTAGCCAGGGGTTAAAATCACCCTCCCTTTCAGCTCTGGCCAGATTCCCTTTTCTTTTAGCATTACAAAGTCTTTAGTGTTAGACTTTTTATTGTGAGTTTAAATTGGGATTTTAGTCTGTGCAACCAGTAAGTAATTTTGGCTTTACTTTTGCTTATCTCTGTGTTTTTTGTTGTTGTTATTGTTGGTTTATTATTATTTTTTATTATTAAATGTACTGGAGTAACTCTGGTTAACAACATTATATAAATTTCAGGTTCACAACTTAACGATGCAACTCTGTCGGCTCTGCCATGTGTTCAGCTCCCGAAGTCTGTTTTGTTTTCATCTCATGCTCCAGGGCTGAGCCCCATGGTTACCATCTCCCTGCAGGCCCTCAGCTGGGCCGGGCCACTGCCAGGGGTGCTACTGACACCCAGTGAACCACAAGGCCTTTTCTTCGGTTTCCAGCCTTTGCCTAATAGTTCATGGAAAAAAGCAGTGAGTCTGCCTTCTGTTTTGTTTTATTCACAGTTCCTTTCCTGGTGGCAAGAGTGACCCTGGCTCGGAGTCACCCATCTCCTTTTGTGATACCCGTGTAGCCCACGTCCCTCCAGGAGCCAATATCCTGGGTGCCACCGCCTGGTCCTCTGAGATCAGCTGGGCCCTAGCTTGGTCGGTGCTCCTGGATTTGTGCTTCTTTTCCATTTCTGGCCCAGGAGCAGCTGTGTTTCTGCTCTGAGGCATTCTCTTTCCATCTCATTGGCCACTGTTCCGTTTTAGAGAGCAGAAGGAACCAGAGCCAGACATGCTGATCTGACTAGACCATGTTTTAGAGGCAAACAGATTTGTGAATCAAACTCTATAAGTCAATGATTTGTGCGCTTGCTTTTTACATTCTGCTTTCTCAGGGTTGGCATGGGCACGAGGATTCCAGGCTTCTTTGCTAATATTTCTCAGGAGGTACACTTCAGGATTTCTGTTTCTTTTCCTTCAAGAACAATCTATTAGAGAAAAATTTGCTCTCTCTACTAGAACTCATAGTCCAATGTCCTAGTCTTTGCCTTGGAATCCACGGCTCGGCTGGGTGGTTGGCTGTTGTGACTCTGCAGGCACCGTGCACACAGCATGAGAAAGGTCTTCCACGTGCACAGTGGATTCTCATGCCCAAAGCTGATCCTGGTGGCCTTCGATGCTGCAAATGTGCAACTTTCTACTTTTGATGAAGAACAAATTGACATTTGCAGCAACACACTTAAGTGTAAAAGCAACCGAGACTCCTAAGCTATCTTGAAAAGCACTGTTTGAATAGAGCTTATCTGGAAATAAACTAAGAGTAACTCCTTGGTATAGTGACACTCTATAAAGCCTTTTTTTTTTTCTTGCCTGAGAGCCATTTTAGGGCAGAGGAGCTAAGCATATTCATATAATATGATAATTACGTGTCTCAGAATGGCTGAGGGAGACAGATGAGGCTACTAAAGAATGCCTGCTTCTGCCAGTGACTTGGTGCTTTCCTGGAGTCGCATGGTGAGACTCTCCAAGCACAGCCCAGCTCCCCCATCAGACCAGCTTTGTGTCTCCCAGCTGTACCCACCACAGGCTCCTTCCTCACTGCCCAGTCACATGAGGGAAGTGTCCACGGCATGGAAGCAGAACAAAACAAGAACGAGAAAGCACTATGTATTTGGTAAATGAGTCCCTAAGTTCTTGTGCGGTTTCAAGGAAGAGGTAATTTCTAATCAGCAAGTCAAAAAAAATACAAAAAATAGCTTAAATAGTTTTAGAATGCTGGTTAGTTGAAATTTAGATGCACATGATTATAAAACTAATTCATGAAAAGGGACTGAGAGCAATTGGCAGCAGGGCGTGCATGAACGGCACAGTATAACAGGATTAACTGAGTTGGACGGGGTGTGGGGAGTGGGGCCAGCATGTCCATGAGCCAGAGCTCGCTGAGAGAGATGGCTGAGCTGAGCTTGGGGATCAGGACTGCATGATGGCAGGGCTGCCAGGTCTTGCTCTCTTTCATGTCTGACCAAGGCATCAAATCACAGGCCCCCACCCTGAAGTGTCGCGGGTCCCCAGGTGCCTCTGAGAGCCTGGCATGGCCAGTGGCAGAGCTTCCCACATCAGGACATGCTGGATGGAAAGTGGTGAGACAGGAGGTCTCTAAAGCCATGCCTCTAAGCCTCTGTTGGTAAAGTGGTTTCTCATAACAAGTTTGCATTTGAGTACAGAAATTAAATTAGAAAATGTTGGCGATGGTGGGAACCAGCTTTTTGGTTGTTAAATGAGAGGTTACAGAAAAAGGTAGATATGTAGATAATAGATAGATAAATAATAGATAGATAGATAGATAGATAGATAGATAGATAGATTATAGATAGATAGATGATAATAGATATATGATAGATGGATATGATGATAGGTAGATAGATACATAGATAAATGATGAATAGATGATAATAGATAGAGATGATAATAGATATATAGATAGATGATAATAGACAGACAGACAGATGACAATAGACAGGCAGACAAATGATGATAGATAGATAGATAGATAGATAGATAGATAGATAGATACAGGAGACAGAGGGATATGGATTGGTTTGCATACCTCTATTGCTCTCCCTGCCGGAGGGTCTGGAAGTAATGTCTCCCATTAGCAACAAGCACATCCAGCATGTGGGACCAGGCTGTAGATAAGACCATAGCTCCTTGTAGTGACAGAAAGTATGAAAGTGTTAATAAAAGAAAAGCCCCTCAGTGATGGGGTGTGTTAAAGAGACACAGGAACCAACTGACAGAGCTCCCAGTGGCAGAAGCTGGAACAATTTGAATAACAAAATAAATAGCATGATATTGGATTATAACCCAGACTGTACAATAAATATCAATGAGTCCATACTGACATAAATGAATAATTGAATAAGTAAATTGGGGAGAAGAGATATATTTTCAGAAAGGAATCCCAAGTAATTTATGTAGCTCCTCTCCTTCAAGTAAGTGCACTATGGTGACTCCCTACTCCTCTAAGAGTGGCCGGTGCTCAGTAAGCTCTTCCCAGAACATGCAGTATGAAAGGGGGAGGGGAAAACAGACAGACATGTCCTCAGGGAGGGGATCAGGTCAACATAGTCCATGATGAGCCATGTAGACAGGATGTGCCTCATACGGTGACAGTAGTGCCTACATTCCATAGGTGATGAGTCCTCCTCCACTGTCAAGGCCCTCAACACTGAGCACAGTCACAGTCACAGTGCTGAGGAGCCCCAGAGCACATGGAGCCTGGCTGCCATATGCTCCTCTGGGACAGGAGGACTGACCTCAGGAAAAGGCTAGTGACGTCCAAACAAGGGGCAGTGTCTTTACTGGCAGTGATTCATGTAGGTTCCTCAGCTGCAGCCAGGGCACCCGGTCCTGTGGGTAGCAGTGATGGAACCCAGGGAAGGGTGTGCAGCAACTCCTCCTAGTATCTTTGTGATTTTCTGTACATCTAAAATCGTTCTACAATGGAAGTTCACTTAACTACAAGAATGTCAAGATGAAAAGAAGCCATGTATTCTCAGAGATCAGACCCTCTTTCTTCATTTTGCTGTCGCTCTTTCTCCCTGTTCTGTTGACCTCAGTGACTGGAGTCTTCTGGTCATGACTGGGACACCTGCCAGTATGAGGTGGTATGATGTGGCTTCTCCCTCCTGGTCCCTGTGCCACATGGAGGAGAGCTGACAGGGTCCGCGCCTTTCCTGATTCCTGTTTCTCCAGCGTCAGGCGTGGCTCTTTAGTGAACACCTGCCTGCTGGGTGCAAGGATCTGGTGGCTGAGAGCAGAGACAGTTTGGGGACATAACCAGGGCTCTCTGAATCACAGCAAACCTTTCCAGGTAGATAACAAATACAGTACTCGTCTCCTGTTTTAACAAAGACACCTGGAAGTTGTATTTCTGCCTCAAAAATCCACAACTTATAATTCTTAGAGTTGTGTTTGAATTTTATTTCATGTTGACTTAGAACAGGGGTGGGGAATGTCCGGTTCTTGGACAATATAAGGCCCACAAAATCACTTGTTCTGACCCTGCCAAGGCATTAGGGATGAGTTAATTAAATGTTTGACCAAATATAGCAGCTAATTTTTAGGTTGATAATTTTGTATGGCCCACCAATGATGTCATAAATATCCAAATGGCCTTTGGCAGAAGAAAGGTTCTCCACCCCTGGCTTAGAGCTAGCATTTCCTTTCTTTGCAACTTTCTAGAAGTTTAAGAATACAGCAGGCATACTCTGAACAGCGAGGGACATGAAGCATTCTCTCTCGGAACAGGAGGCACAACGGTTAATTTCAGCCCGGATGACAGTTCTCCAATGAACAATGGTCTCCAGAAGTTGACACGGGGCAGTGATGAGTGAGTGCAGGAGAACTGAGTCACAGGTGCACAGAGCAATCACGGAGAACATCGACTCTTCCAGCCCAAATTCTATTAACACGCATGTCACCGAGAGCGCCTCTCAGGCGTGCGCGTTGGAAGAGCGTCGGGAGAAAATGAAGACCATCCTCAGGGACACACTTGCCTTTCTCTTGGGGAGAGGCTTCATTATTCCGGCATTGTGATCCTTTTCCTTTATTTGTGTAAAGATTAAATTGCACATGATTTGTAATGTTTCTGCTCCTCTGACTGCCATAGGTCGGCGACCTTCATGCACACGAGATAATAGATACACCGTCTGCTGCTCTGGCTACTGCTGTTCCTGCACAGCTCACTACTTTCCTATTGTTATAAGTCGAAAGCAATTAAATAAAAATACAAGATAAGGCACCTGAGGATTTCATAGGTGCACGCACTTGGCCATATTTTAGTGCTGATGTACACTGTTATCTGGGGGGGGAGGGGCAGGGAAGAGGGGAAGGGAAATGGGTGTGAGGAGCCCGTTATGGGAGACAGGAAAGGCGGAAGAAGATCAGGGGGAGAACCTTCAGAATGTGGCCTCAGGAAACACGCTCTCCACAGACATGAAACTTCCCATCCAGCCTCCTATGAACCCCATGTTGGCACCATCTCTCGCTCTCCATTTCCTACCCTCTCTCACACAGAAATTTAATTGATATTTGGTAAGTCCATCCAAGAAATGAAATAGTAAAATAATTCTGCATTGTGCCATCCCAATGGCGGGGATTTCTCTACTAGTTAATATTTGGGAAGAATTGTCATAAATCACATTTATTATGACATAGCCACCTGGGAAGTGTACTTTAAAATTGCATTTAGACAAGTATCTAACTCAGAGCAAATGACTGTGCCACTATTGATAATATCCAATTCCTGTTGAGCCAAAAAATTCTTCAATTTCCCTGTTTCCTCCAGCTGCCATCATCCCTTTTCCTGCTTCCGGCTGAGAAGAAAGGGTGGCCCTCTAACTGACCCAGGTCCTCCTTGGTTGACCTGGAATCCCACCCTCCTCAAACCCCCACCAGCTAATTTTTGGTTTCTCCCTGTGAGGGGACGGAACCCCAAGGGAGACTCAGAACTACCCTAGGGTCTGGGCACTGCCCTCCAATTCTATTTGTTACCATCTGAGGCTCAGCCTCAAGACCAGAAGCCTCCTACCCGCCTCTGTGCTCCCAGCTCTTAATATACTTAACAGTAGTGAACTCTACAACTGAAAACTGAATACAATGGCAAGTTCATGTTCTGGTTGTTTTTCACACAGTAAAAGCATTCTGATCCAATATTGATGACCCAGGTATTAAACAGCCATGCTCTTGGATGTGAGCATAATGACCTGGGGCTCAATTGTCTACTTATTCCCTCAACAGGAGAATAAAGGGACACCAGGAGCAGAGCCCTGTGTTCACTGTTTATCAACTAAACAAGGGTCTCTTCTGTCTTTGGTCGCGTACAGCCCAGTAAAGAGGTAGAAGGTGATCACCTCATCACCCACACACTTAATGTAAAGTGTGATAAGTGCTACTAAGTGTAAGGACCTGAGTATGTGAGAACTCACAGTGGGGACAGTGGTCAGGGCAGGCCAGCCTTCAGACAGAGACTTGAAGAGGTGCTGGGAGGAAGGGGAGGGAAGTGGAGGCATGATGGTGGGAGGGTCCCAGGCGGAGGGCACTGCCTGTACAACGCTGTACAGCAGAAGGAGACTTGGGGCTCCCTGTGTGGTAACTATGGAATCTTCGGCTGAAGTTAGAATGTGCATCAAAATGAAGCTTGCTGGGCTGAGTAGGGCCTGCTCACAGCAGGTCTTCAACTGTCAAGAATGTTGGTTGGCATCCTAAGAGATTGGGAAACCATTGAAGGTTCTAACAATGAACTGATCTCTTGTGACCCCAAAATTCACCTGTTGAAATCCAACCCCCAGTGTGATGGGGTTAGGAGATGGGGGTATTCTGGAGGTGATTAGGTTATGAGGATGGAGTCCCCAGGAATATTATCGGTGCTCTTCTAAGAAAAGACAGGAGAGAGCCCTTGCCCCATCTCTCTGCCATGTGAGGACACAAGAAAAGCGCTACCTGTGATCCAGAAGAGGGTCCTCACCAGAACCTGACCATGCCCGCACCTCACTCTGGGATTCCCAGCCTCCAGAACTTCAAGGAATACATTTCTGCTGTTTATAAAACAGCCAGTCTTGGCACTTGGGCATAGCTGCCCAAATGGGAGTCCCCAATTAGGAGTCCCCCATTAGGAGTCCCCAATTCTCAACTCAATTATATAATTTCTTTCTACATAACATACTTCTAAAACACAGATTTATACCCTTCTCTATAACTTCTGTATAGTTCTGTAGCACACTTCTATTATTGTGCATTTTTCTTTAAGGAGTTCTAAGTGTGTTTTCATAATTTATTCTAGAGTTTGTAAGGCCAACCAGGGGAGAGGTCCACTTCTGTATCATAGTGAAGGACCCTGACTCAAACCAGATGCTTATTTTTTATACCCATGGCATTCCTGGGAAGTCGATGGATTGGACATCCTCCCCTCCACATGCTGCCCTGCAGTTTGCATGGCTCGGTCCTCAACTGATAAAGTGAGTCAGCCAGTGTCCTGGCAACACCTTAGCTAAACACTTTGTCCAACCCCTCAGAAAATATGGCACTCACTGAGCCCAGTGACAGCACAAAACACTGAAAATACACACATTCCAGGCCAGGTGACCATTTCTCTTGAGCATTTTAATGTTAGCAATTTTAAATAATAAACAAATTTCCCAAACATTCTTTTAAAAGCCCGTCATTTGCCATTTTTGACATGACTGAGACCTGCACCTTTGAGAGAGGAGGAGCTGACTGATGAGTCAGACTTGGATGGAGGTGGAGGGTACTCTCCCTGAGGTCCCAGCCCACGTTGGCCCTGCAGCTGTCACCATATGTGCTGAGTGCATGTGCACCAGGGACCAGGCAGCCCCCAGTGGGGCCTTGCAGAGAGCCCTTGCTTGCCCCTTCTGCCCCTTGGCCACAGGAGGCCTGCCTTCTCCAGCTACACTATTATGGAATTCTCTCCCCCAACCACCCACCAATCCTCTGGCAACACAAACTCACTGATCAAGTCATGATTAAAAACAGATAAAAATTAGCCCAAAAAACAGGTATGTTCAGTCCACTTTCGTCAGTCTATTTCTCTAAACAGGTGAAACTTAATGGCATATTAAACATACCAGAGGCCCAAGACACAAAATTTGTGCAAGGGGCTTCATCTGGAAGGTCATCCGGAATGTCGTCTGAAGGTTGTTTGGCCATCTGGTCTAATTAGCGTATTATGCTTTTATTATTATAGATTCAGTAAATGGCTTTGTTATAATTAATGGCAATAAAGACACACATTAGAGAAAACTTGCAGGATTTCTTTAATAAATTTACAAGATCCATTCAAACTTGACTGGAAAGTTTTTAAAGGCTTTCTGTGTGTGTGTGTGTCCCTATATGTATGTATGCCTTGGTATGTGTGTGTCTATGTTTGTGTCTGTGTATGCATCTGTGTGTGTCTCTGTGTGTGTCCCTTTGTGTATGTATGTCTGTGTATGTGTGTGTGTGTGCAACTGTGTGTACATATTTGTATGTGTCTGTCCCTGTGTGTATTCATATCTGGGTATGTGTGTCTCTGTGTTTGTGTCTTGTCTGTGTGTGCATCTGTGTGTCTGTGTCACTGTGTATATGTATGTCTGGGTATGTGAGTGTATGTGTGCAACTGTGTCTGCATCCCTGTGTGTGTCTGTGTGTCATGTGTATATTTATGTCTGTGTGTGTATCTGTGTGTGTGTGTCCCTATGTGTATTTCTTTCTGGGTATGTGTGTGTATCTGAGTGTGTCTCTGTATATGTCTGTGTTTGTGTATCTCTGTGTGTGCATCTGTGTGTCTGTGTGTGTCCCTGTGTGTATTTATGTCTGGGTATGTGAATGTCTGTGTGTGTGTGTGTGTGTGTGTGTGTGTGTGTGTGTGTGTTGGGAGCTCTGAGACTGAGTGCCAAGTCCATAGTCCATTGATCTGTCTCTGTCTCTGGTCCCAGACCCTCCCTCATTCCTGTCCTCAGCTACCTGTCTCTCTATGATTTCTATGTTCTGACTTCATTACTATTTATCATCTGGTGCAAAGTCAAACCTGATAAATTAAAGACTAAAAAAGAAAAGCAGAGAAGCGGCTAGCTGCATTTTTTTCTTAGTGAGTTACAATTACCAAATAGATGAATAGTTCTTCATTGTTCCTACCATTAAAAAACCAAAACCGGGACGCGGGCTCCTCAGAGGATTTTCGTTAATCAGTAATATCCATCGGCCGCCTTTGTGCAGCGGCCGCTCGCTGTCCGCTCCTCGCCCGGCTTGTTTATCGTGGCTCCTCAAAGCCCAGAAGCCCACAGGTCAGGGAACAGGGTTTTGATGGATTATGGGATTGTAACTGTCCCTGCCAGGTGACAGCTTTTATTGGCCAGGAGGATGAGCCTGTAACCCTTTATATAATTATTGTATTAAAGGCACTGTGCCTGTGTGTCGCTGGCGCTTGTTCAGGGATCAATGTGAAGATAATTTCAAAAATGAATAGTAAGTATTGATCGTCCCATGGTGCAGCCTTATCAGTGGCTGAGGCCAGGGACTGCAGATTATAACTTCAATGTCATTTATGATGATTTGATACGTATTGCCGGGGAGCAATTTAAACAAAGGGCTGATTTAATTCACAGCGGATTTTTGTCGTGTGATGGGTAATACATCACAATCTATGTAATTTTTAGAAATGAACACATGTTGGCAGTGGTTCGGGGCAGTTCCTGAGAGAGCTGGGAATGACCGGGGAGGGCCCGCCGGCCGCGCCCCCTTCTGAATGATTGGGCTCTGCGCGGATCTGGCATTCACCTGACCTTGGGGTCCCTGCCGGCAGCTGCTGGTTAATTTTCTTCACTGAGGACACAGTTTAACTTTCTATCTGTCTGCCAATTACCTGACATTTTCAACTTATCACCTTCTATTTTTTAAATGATTGGAGGCACATCCACATTTTGACATTTTTTTTTTTGCAGCAAGTATTCATTTTGTTCGCTACTGAGGCATCTCTCTGACATCCAGCTGCCTTAACCCTCTTCTCTAAAAAAAAAATTATCACCAGTTACGTAACGGCATAAAGAAACGATCCAGCCAATTTTTAGTTTCCATTTCCAATACATCCTTGGTTGTAGTGGTTGGATATTGTCAGCGTTGGAATTTCGACCCTGGTGTGGGGCCTCGGTGTGGAACCTCACACGTGGCCTCTTAGGGAAACTGCACCAACTACAGCTTGTTTGAAGAGGGTTTTACTCTTTAAAAACAAGTCACTGTAGAGTAAGTCATTTAGGAATACTGGGGCAGCATGAGCAGGCTGAGCAAGTCCGTGAAAACTGGAAAAATTGGAGCAGCCACCATGAATAATAACTTGTTGACTTTGGTTATTATGACACTAACAGTATCTTTTACTCCATCCATTCCAGAGGCAGGGAATTGAGGCGTTTCCAGACTGTTGGGAGCAGAGCCCTAGGGATGAGTAATAAAGGATCAGAAGCTAAAAATAGCATCTGCGAGAAGCAAGAGATCCAGGTCCTCAGGGATGTCTGCCCTGGAAGGTGTAGGCGGGATGCAGACACCCATCCATCACCACCCGTCGGACCACTCTGCCCACAGGTCTGCTCCCCTGGTTGAGCAGCACTTAGTAGGGATGACCCAGGGCACCTGGGCTGCAGGTAAACTAAGGAATTCCCCATCCCAGTCAGCCTTTATAGTAAATGACTCAGACTCCAGGGCACGAGCATGCTATCGGAGTACTTTGCTCAGTTCGTAGATTTCTCACCCAGATCCTGCAGAGCCCAGTTAGAGCTCGGGGCCCCAGTCCCAGAGGGCCCACGGTTTGGAGGAGGCCTGTGATACTGTCTCTTGGGTTTTTACCTTATTTGTTTTCACATTTTTAATATCTATTTACTAAAAGTAATTATGAGCCACCAAATATTCTCTTTTCGTGTGACCTCATGGTGAACATCCTCTGTGTTATTTTACATAATTCACCTACATCATTTTTTTTAAGATGTGTTCTTCTCAAAGTCAGTGTGAGTCAACAGGTTCATTCTACGCACCCACCCTACCTTTGGTCCATTCGCAAAACACTCTGCTCAATGCTACTTACCACACGGACGCCCACACCTGCGTTTTCTCCACCTCAGACCCTTACCAGGCTCTTCCTCCTTATCCTAATCACCCGTGCCTCTCATCTCCTGGAAAACACATTCGCTGCCCTTCAACTTCCCTCTTCACTGTCTCCACAGCTTATCCTAAAAAGCCCCACCATATCCTCCACGTTGTTGCTACCAGATTGCGCATGTGAAGGATTTTGAGGTGATCCCTACAGTCTTTGGGGCTCCACAGGAATTTTCTCCTGTGCCCTCACCTTTGCTGTGCTGGCTCGAGCCACAGAAACTCCCCTCCCAGAGCTGGACCTGGCCCAACCCGCATGGCAGCAGGACCAGGCCCTCGCCGTGTCCTCTGAAGAAAATTCTAGGACAACACTGCATCTTCAAACACAATTGCTGTGTCTTCCAGCTTAGATATTGACTTATAGTCTAGAGTATAGCTTTTCATCTAAAAATATATTAAAATAAATTTACTACAACAGACGTTTTTGGAGTCCCTACATGTTGGGCAGGATGTGAAATCCTGGAGCGCAGAGACAAGCTGAAGTCCCATCCATGTTGCTTCTCATGCAGAACGTAGAGGCACATGCCAGTGGGAAACTCCTCCACGATCAACAAAAGGGAGGGAAGTGCTACCTGTGCAGGCCAGACCGGGGTCACAGGTCAGCTTCTCAGAAAGGGCTTCACCAGTTGGACAGAGGGAAAGGCACCGAGTCGAGGAGAACAGCCTGTAACGAGACATGAAGTCCCCTTTCTCCACATCCTCTCCAACACCGTCCTCTGCTCTCTTTGGGATGATAGTCATTCTGACAGGGGTGAGATGATATCTCATTGTGGGTTTGATTTGCATCTCCATGATGATTAGTGACATTGACCTTCTCTGTGCACTGTTGGCAGGAGTGTAAATTGGCGAGGACACTATGGAAAACCATATGGTGTTTCCTTAAAAAATAGAGCCATCATATGATCCAGCAATTTCACCTCTGAGTATTTACCTGAAGAATGCAAAAACACTACTAGGCATCCCTATGTTCATTGCAGCATTATTTACAAGAGCCAAGATATAGAAGTGGCCTGGGTGTCCACAATCAATGAGTGCCTAAAGAAGCTATGGTACATGTGTACCATGGAATATTATGCAGCAATAAAAGGAATGGAATCTTGCCATTTGTGACAACCTGGGTGGACCTAGAGGGTATAATGCTAAGTGAAATAAGTCAAAGAAAAATACCACATGATTGCATTATACTAGGCTCTGAAACACAAAACAGAACAGAAACAGACTCATAGATACAGAGAACAAACTGATGGCTACCACAGGGAGGAAGGTGGGCAATGTGTGGAAAAGGTGAAGGGAGTAAGAAGCACAGATTCCATTTATAAAGCAAGTCATGAGGATGCAGTGTACAACATAGGGAATATAGTCAATAATATCACAATAACCTTGTACGGTGTCACACTAGATTTATCTTTGTGATCACCTGGTAAGCTATCTAAAAGCTGAGTCACCCTGTTGTACTATGTTGCATTGATATAATATTGTATGTCAACTATATGTTACTATAATACAATATTTTAACATGATACTAATAATATTGAAACTAATATAATAATGTACATTAACTGTATGTAAATGTAGTGGGGGATGGGGAAATAGTACACAAATTGGGAAAGAGAGAGAAGTCTGGTGACTGAGAGATGGGCGTGGAGAACGTGAAGCAGCACCAGCGAGTGTGAAAATGGTGGGAATGATTTCTAGGAACAAGGGTTATTTTTAATCCCACTGTGTCCATATTCTATCGTTCTGATGAATTATCCATTTAATAGCTTCCTAAGCAATCGTTTTGGAAAGTTATACCAATAAAATACTATAGTCTTTAAATTTTCCCCAATTTAAGGCCTCATTACCTCCTGTAATAAGGATACAGTGGCATTCCTAGCCCCGTACTGTACTTAAGAGGCAGAACTCACTTAATGAGGAAAACGCCTTTCAAATCATGAGATTTCTAATGTTTGCAGTGTTTCATTTCTAATGTTAATAGGACCAGAAGTGTAACTAACTGACTTTTCAACCTGAATGTGGTAAAATTCAAAATGTAAACTCCATGAATAAGCTTATGTTGTATCTTTTTGTGTGTGTGGTTCATTTTCATTTCCTTAACTTCTATATATTCTTGATAATATTATACTGTGAGAACATGTAATAGAAAGATATATGACCTGAGGGATTTATGCCATTTGGGCATTATTTAAAATAATGAAATCTCAAGGAATGAGCATAAGCAATAATAGGTCTAAGTCTTTCCATGGCTTAGGCTGTATTGATAATAATCCTCATTGTATGATATTTTATAATTTCAATGTTGTGCTTACTCTTGTCTTTGCAGTGAAAGCATGAAAGGGATCTTGTTTTGATATTGTTACTGTTGTTAATAATGGGAAGACTTCTCATTTATTGAACACTTCTAAGTATACAGCAGACACGGTGACATTGTCCATCAGCCACGCCATCTGATGTGCCAGTCACCCTCTGAGACGGTGGCTCTAGTCATTGCCATTTTACAGACAAGGAAACGGGACATCAAGGACAGCCGCCTCTCCACGGCCACTCCACCCCCAGGTCTGGGCAAGATCCTGTCTCAGATCTTCCAGACGCCACAGGTAACGTCTCCAAATTAATCAGAGCCCTTAAAAAGCATGAATCTTTCTCTAAGTGATTACAAGCTAAGCAATTTTAGGGAAATAAAAATTTATCTGATCTCTTGAGACCTTGAGCAAAGGAGATGTCATTGTTTCTCTGCTGAAAATGGCAGCTCTTGTGTTGAGAAAAGAACAACAAAGTTTTACCTTGTGTTTGAATGAACAAGTTGACTACAGACCCTCCAAAGTCCTGTTCTGTGTCTCATCGGTGATTCACTGGACCACTAGCCCCCTGATTTATTAAACAAAACACTTGCTGACCAAATACCAGTTAAACTTCTATGCTCTCCCAGTCCCTGATCTGGGTCCCACCCTCAGCACGAGCCAGCGGGCAACCCTCCTGAGCACAAGGCATGGACATCTAGAGCAAACATTTCAAGATCTATCCCCTCATATCACTGCTGCTGAGGCACCTCCCACACTTGTGCCCTCCAGTCCTGCTCCTCCCCACAGAGGAGGCCCTCTGCCTGGTCCTGAGACACTTGGAGATCTTAAGGCCAGAACACTCCCTGTCACAGGACCCGCATTGCATTGTCCTTTCCTGCCCCTGCTATTCTTCCCAATACCCGTCTCCCTGCTAAGCCCACCTTTGTCCTTAGTGGACACTGATCTTTATGAACACGGATTAACTGATGCGCAACTCATTCCATTTTTATTAAGCAAACTGCTTCCTTGTTCAGGTGGAAGGATATCTGTTCTACCAGGTGACGCCCCACACACAGAAGCCCACTGTCCCTCCTTCCAAGTGGCCACTGGCCTCCACGTCGCAGTTTTGGGAGACACATGAACACCTCCCGTAATGGCAACAGGTTCTCTGAGGAGAAGGTAGTGGAGCAGGCGGTCTGATGCCCTCCTGTGCCGTGAGCGCCACACAATTCAATAACCCTCATCCCTGCTTTCTCTCCAAGTGCTCACCAGAGTGGATGTGAGTGACAACCAGGCACAGAGGCTGTCACTCGGAGCACAGGGGTGGAATGCCAGTGATGGGACAGATGACACGTTGGGCTATCTGCACCCACAGAGAGCACGCCCCGCGTGAGCGTGCAGGCACGCCGCTCCTGCTCATCTGTGTTAGTGAAAGGGGTCAGAGATGCGAATCAATCAATGTATCTGACTATTCTAAAATAATTACTATTGATCTACCGGGGACTGGAATTCTTGCCTTTATATTTGAATATCGATATAGATGACACCCTGGCAATCCAGTCTTTGAAGTAAAGTGATGATGACACCTTCTAAAAATACCCGACTGAAGCAGCCCAGCAGACACTCTGGGTTCCGACTCCTAACTCACCCTCTTCGTCTCTCCACCCAGCAGAATGGACCACCTCCCAGAACCCGCTGGAACTTTGTAGTTACGGTTCCTGCTGGAAACTCATGGCTCACCCAATGGGACACTTTGAGGGGTTTTCATAAGGGACTGTCCCCGAAGGTAGAGGAGAACAGGGCCAGCCCTGTGTCGGGCTAGCAGGCTAGTACTTCTAGGACCACAAAGTCCACTAAGGGAGGAGCCCTGTGAGGAGTGATGGGGGGAGGGTCAGCCTGCAGGAGTGTGGTTGTCAGTGAAGGGGTTCGGGCCACTTGTTCCCACAGGAGGAAGCTGAGGAGCAGGGCCTTGATGCCACCTCCTCACTGCCCAGGTCCCCATCTGCTGAATCTCTCTAGAGGACCAGTTAGGCCACTCAGGGAGCCCATCTGGATGGCAGCAGACATTGGTCTTCAGGGTGCGGCAGTCTAGCAGGCAGTGAGAAATGCTGAAATTGTGAATCCGCACTTTGGTTTCCTAATTATCCCTTCTTCATAACTTTTTTTTTAAATAAAGCTCAGGGAAGCCCAGAAAGTGGCTAAAATGTAGGCCGAGGCGTGAGGACACAGCGCGGAATAGGTCCAGGCCTCGGCGATCTTCCTGTGGGCTGAGGAGCTGCCGGAGAAGGGGTGTCCATGGCCGGGGCGGAAAGCCACGCAGTGCAATGGCACTGCCTTCTCGGTGAACAGTGGGCACTGCTGTTCCTGTCCCTGTCAGGACAGGGTCTGGGTGGGAAAGCTGATTCCCTGTCAGGCTGGAGGAGCTGTCAGAGCCAGAGCCTGGGTGGCACTGCCCCCTGAGGAGGTGCAGGATGGGAGAAGGTGCCTTCAGGGCAAAAGCAGGACAGAGCCAAGGACCAGAAGTCATCGGGTGAAGCATGTTTGGTCTTAGAATACTTTCCCACAAGACATTTCCCCCCAAAGGCGTTTTGACACCTTTAAATGCGCTGATTTCCAAGATGGCATGTGGGGGCTACACTCGGGCCTCTTCCATCCTGTTTATTGATATTCTCCAACATGATTGTCCAGAGCAGAGCACAGAAGGCCCCGAAATCTCCTCTCCTTTGGCGCAGGAGCACCCACACAGCGAGGGGCTCTAGAGCAAGGGGAGCCCGCTGCCCATATTTGCAGGGGAGCCAGATCCAGACCACACGTCCCCTCACCTGTCACTTTAATCTACCTGATGGGGAGTTCACTGCAGCTCTGGAGACAGTATTTCCTGCTGCCACCGCGTGAATGAGCTAATTGTGTTTTAAGTAGTCCACCTTAAAAAGCATTTTCTTTCTTCCTGTGAAAGGACCTGTGATTTATTAATTTTCCTTTCTATTATTTGCTATAGACTTTCTCTAGCATCTTCCCCATAAATCACATGTCTATTGAAACTAGTCCCGAGATCATAGTGTGGTTAGGGTAGATTATGGGCCGCCTGTAAAGAGGAACACATTTAAAATGTCCAGGAGGCACTGGATGGGCCCTTCCTGAGGGTCCCGGGGTGGCATCCCTCCCCTAAGAGGTGATGCGACGCGCAGGAGGCACTTAAGAAAGATTGCCCGGAGATGGCACACAGAACTAAATTAGCAAAGGAAACTTAATTATCTTGCGTCCAGCCTTTCTGGTCTGTATCCCTATTGAACAGACAAAACTCAGCATTTTCATCAAGGTTCTACCCTAGACTGGGGATGTTTCTTTTCTTCACCATCTATCCAGAAATGTACTGGCAATGTTTTTCTTTTCTTTAGATTTAGAAAGAGTGTTACCACCTTTATTAAAATATAAATATCTATGTTCTCCCTTATTTTTTCTAAAGCAGCCAATTTTGACTTTTTTTTAACCTTAAAAATGGGAACAAAGACATTTTAAAAGAAATGAATGTTACAGCGTAAACAACTCATTCTGATACATATATAAATGCTGCAGAATGCTCTGTAGTGTTGCCTCATTGATTTCATCCACAAACACACCCCACGGGTATGTGTCATAATATAGACAGGAGAAAACATTCCTCAAATCAAGGGTATAAATCTCATCAAGGTGCAGAAAACATGGCTAAAGTCCTTTCTGGAAAACACACCCACGAGAAAGGGTGATTCAAGAGGAGGAATTCTCCTATGAGATTGTAAATCCACTATTCTATAATATTTTCAAACTAGAGGCCCAGTGCATGGGATTCATGCACTGGTGGGGGGCATGGCCTGTTGGGATCCGCCCGCTGTGGGAGTGCCGTTCATTCCGGTCAGCTGAGTAGCTGTGGACCCGCCCTCTGAGTGGCTGCTCCCTGGTCCGGCACCTTCTGTGGAGCCAGAGCACTCAACTGAGGCACCGGAGTAGGCCTCAGTGGCAGTGGCCACGAACCCACCTCCCAGCCTCCAGGGTCAGCTCTGTGAGCCCAGTGGTGGCACTGTGTGGCCTGTGGGCGTCCAGAGGAAGCAGCAGGGAGTGAGGAGGAGGAGACTGGGGCGAGGAGGCAGGGACAGCCCAAGTTCCTGCCAGTCGGCCCAGGGTTCGCAGCGAGAGCAGCCACTCATCCGGGTCAACCAAGCGGTGTTCCCATTGTGGTAGTGCACTGACCACCAGGGGCAGCTCCTGCATTGAGCATCTGCCCCTGGTGGTCAGTGTGAGTCATAGCGACTGGTCGACCAGTCATTCTGGTCATTCCACCATTCGGTCGCTGGGTTTTTATTATATAGGATTGTCTTAAGCCTCACTTACATGGCAAGGGAAGAGATCCAACAGAATTTGCCTTTCACTTTTGCTTGCTGTTTTCCCTGACTTCTTTGCTCAACTTTAAAGTTGGTAGAATGTTAGATTTTTAACCATGTTGCTTGTAAGGAAAAGAAAAGAAAAGCCAATTTATTGGGAAATTATCTATAGCAGCTTCTTTTCCATTTTAGTTCACTATGTATTCACGGTGATGAGTGGGTGTGGGCAGACAGCAAGTAGGTTTCATGTTGGAAGGGTCCATGGTAAATGTTCAGGAAAGAGCCAGCAAACTCGGTCCAGGCTCACAGACTTTGGGGTGAAGTTTTTGTCTAGTCTCCTGAGGTACCGAGCCAGGATGGCATGCCTTCAATCCCTTGCCGTTCCTGGCTTTTTACTGTTAGTCACATGTATGATTTAAAACTTTTAAGTTATGATGGACACCATGACAAACGATGTAAAAAGACCCAGTGACAATGGAGGCTAAGGGCAGAAAGCAAGCTAAGCTTGGGAAATGTGTCGACCTCTTAATTAGCCAGTGTAATAACGGAAAGACTGCAATATAGATTGATGCATTGATCACTTATGAAAAAATATTAATTTCAGTGGTTAGAGGATGTTGATTAAGAAGACTATCATTAAACTCAATCTTTCTCTTTTAAGCTCCATGTTGTTCTGAAATTTGTAATTCACTTTTTAATGTCATATAGTTAAGATAGTTTGTGGAGAATATTACATAAAATAATAACCCTTTAGATCACATTTCTCTAATTTTGTCGTACTGAGAAAATCGAATATACCTTGAAGCAAAAAAAAAAAAGGTTGTTAAATAGAAAAATACAGCAAATAATTTGTTTAGTAATCCACATATGATAGTCATTCTTGCAAAACTTGGTGCATAGCGCTGACAGTTTTATCTTAAAAACATGTGTAGATAGACAGATACACACACTGTTTGTAGTTTTATAGACTTATTGCATAGCCAACTCATTGTTGTGTTAGCTTCCATGTATATATTTTATATATTTCACACGGACACACAGACACACATCACCAAATGCTGCTCTGTGTTGATCTTCAAATGCAGTATTTATCTGCCTGCAGACCTGACTAGATGCTCGCCATATCATTACTAGCTCAGGGGGAATCGTTCAAACCAATGCAATTTACTCAATATTGGTCAGTTTGACTCCTGACCCTGGTCCCTTGGCAGCGTATCCTTGGCAACCCTCACCGTGTGTTAAGTCAAGATGTGCTCATTGGTCTCATCTGTGACAGCTTGCTAAAGGCTTCTCAACATAGCCTGGTCTTTTCACAGAAAATCAGAAATCCAATAATATGCTATATTCTGATCAGACATCCACGAACACCATGGAAGCCACAACTGTGGGGGTGCTTTCCAGGGGCAGCACTGGAGCCTCTGGCCCTTAGGTTAGCTTCTTACATGTGTCTTTCATGGAGTGATTTTCTTTGTTGTCTCATTTTAGGGGGAGGGGAAGGAGTTCAGAGAATGTTTTATCACCTGTTTATGCGGTCAGTTCATTGGAAATGTCTGAGCTGACCCAAAACTGGGAAAATAAACCAGAAGATGTTGTGGAAACTGCCTCTCAGAAAATATTACAGAACATTTTAATTTTTGCATTTTAACTAAGCTGAGTTACAGGGAAGGCACACTTTGTCTGCATGTCTAACTCAGAAACAGCACAAGTGGCAGATCTGCAAATATAGATGCAATGCCGGAATCACAGAGAAAATTCTGAAAACACCATTTATATAGAGGCCATTGTTGCCAAATAAAACCCCAACTCAGTATGATCCATTTGTAGCTGCAACACAGTTCCTAGCAACTGCGGAGAGATTAGAGATGATGAATTATTATAAAATGAATAGCTTGATCTGCACTTACAGAAAATGGCTAATTGCCTCACACATATGCCCCAAATTTCATGTGAAAGAAACCTCACTTAGCTGCCGTTAAAAATTATTTTAATTTTATGCTTGATTTCCTTTTTTGAGACTTCAAAGTAGCTGTGTTCATTTTCATGTAAAACAACATAGCCTGGAAGAGTGTCTCCGGAGACCTGATTAACAAAGTAACACATTATTTCCAGGCGGAGAAGCAGAATACACTCCAGCAACATGTCCCCACCCAAAAGCTGAAAACCAAACAAGAAAAGCACCTGGGAGACAGAGGCAGGGAGAGAGACAGGAGCGGGAGAGCTCTCCGCCAGCCAGCTGAGAGTTCTTAGGGAGTTTTCTAGAGGAAAGAACTGTGACCGAGAGATCCTCACAATCAATGTCCATCATGCTGATCTGGGGGCTGTTTCGTCTGCGCTTGGAGAGTATTGAGCTGTTGTGAAACCCCAGCATTTTGACTTTCCTCGGAGGGACAGATCCCTTCCATATATTTGGAAGGGATCGAGTTACTTTGAGAGCAAACTAGTCATGAAAAATTACATAGTCTCTGTAAAATTGCAGAAATTGTACGTAAAATGTGAGTTTTTGAGAAACCTACATGCACATTAGCATCTGCCCCTAGGGAGTGGGCAATTCATTTTTTACAAGGTAAATGGCCCCCGAACTCAGCCCTGCAGTCACCACTGTGTGGCTGGTCTGGGCACCATAGCGACCTCTGCGGAGGTGAGTTACTGAGACACCAGTGGTGGAGCTTGTAGTGAGCTGCATCTGGAGGGACTGTATCAATCTCCTAGAGCAGAGGTGTCAAGCCATTACATGGGGCCAGAAGTCTTCTGCTAAGATGGTTTGCGATGTGAAATAGCCACGGTGGTGTGGGAGCAGGTCCCAGGCAGCACCCACTGATGGAGGCTCCTGAGTGGTAGCTGAGGCCCTGCTGGGAGACCCCCCGCCCCCAGGCAACCTGCACTGCTGGTCACATCTCTCCATTTCACCAAGAAGTCCAGGGTGGCAGAGGACACGGTCAGTGTAAGTGGAGAGAATAACTGACTGGGGACCAGAGGTCAGTGATCCCGCCCGGACCAGGAGCTGTCTCCTGACTGAACAGGGGCCATGCATTTCCGTTGTGGAGAAAACTTACCTTGAGAAGAGAAAGCTCTCAGGTGTGGCCCAACTCAAACAGGAGTTTTCGATTGTACAACCCAAAAGGGATCTACATTTCAAATTGTCCTGGCCTTTGAAATATGTGTTTGATACTTTAAAAATACAATCATTTAGAAAGTTGTTTACTTTCCATTTTATTCCCCATTTGGAGCCAACTTCATGATTTTTATTTAGTGCAAATTATATTTTTCTCCTATTTCAATTTACTCTTTGTTACTGAAATTGGTCATGTTTCCCCAAAGGCATTGTTTATAGATTCTTTCTCATCATGTGGTGGTGGCAGGTTCTCCTGACTCACAGGAGGCCTCTTGCATCCCTCAACCTGGGTTTAAGTGCTCCCTGAGTCTCTGGAGATCAGGGTGGTTACAGCACAGCCTCTTCTCATCTCAATGTGCAGGCACTGACCCACTTCACTGACCTGTGAAGGATAAATGTCACACAGCATGCACTTAGAATGGCTTTTGTTTTAATACACCTCCCAGGCAATTTTCATGTCTGAGTATTTTTTATTTGGTGCTTGTAATTATTTTTTTCAGTAAGCCTTTTGCTTAAAAAAAGTCATGCTTACATTTTATAAATTTTGTTACCTTTTATTATTAAACTAGAGGCATGGTGCACAAAATTCACGCATGAGGGTGGCGGGGGGGTGTCCCTCAGCCCAACCTGCACCCTCTCCAATCTGGGACCACTGGCTCCTAATCACTCACCTGCCTGCCTGCCTGATCGCCCCTAACCCCTCTGCCTGTTGGTCTGACCGCCCCTAACCACCCTCCCCTGCTGGCCTGATCGCCCCTAGATGCCCTCTCGTGCTGGCCTGATCACCCCTAACTGCTCCCCTGCCGACCTGATCACCCCTAACCTCCTCTGCCTCGGTCACCGCCAAAATGACTTTGTCCGGAAGGAGGACCAGATGACCGGAAGATGTCTGGTCGACCCGGTATAATTAGCATATCATCCTTTTATTAGTATAGATGATCACTTAAAATGTACTTTGGAGTTGTATTGTTAAAACATCACTTTTTGAAAGAATATGCCAACTCTAATATAAGGAAAATGTTAACTACATACCACATTAATATTTACCCCTAGGTCAAATACATCAAGTGTTTATGATCAAGAACCACATCATGTGATCTGAGGGAAGAAATGCTCTTTCACACTAGTTAGCAGCAATTTGCTAAATAATATTAATACAAGCAGAAATCATTCTCTTCCGGTTTTATTCCCAGGCCATACACTGACCCAAGTCTTGGGAAGATATAAATTCTGTGATGATAGTGATTGATCATGAAAACAGGGATGGGTGGAATCCAGTTATCATGTGTCCCTTAGGCCTGCTTCCATATTCCCTGTCTCTTTGTTCCAGGGACCAGGGCAGGACGAGCCAAGTGTCCCTTGTGATGCTCTGAGGTGGACAGGTAAAGGGGGAGGGGCAATTAAAAACTAACAGGCAGGACTGTCCAGAGCCACCCAGGTTGAGATCCTTCTGGGATGGAGAACTGAAAGCAAGCAGGTAGATTTCATGTCATCATTGAAATAAAGCCTGTTCATCCTTTAAGAGTAAAATCATCCTTTGTAAATAACAATGGCTTTGGTTTACTTGAGTCACAATGTACTTTAAAAAGTAGATTATGCACTTTGTATACTGAGTGTGTTTGCCAGGCTAGCCTGTGCCCTGCAGCACCAATGTCTTAGAGCTCCGCTCAGCCTTCCTCGCCTCAGCCCCATCATCCAGTTTCATCATCTGCATCCCACTCAACCGGCTTTCACATGAGACCTTCATGGCTCAGAGCTGATCTTTTTCTGTTTAGAACCTTCTCTGAGAGTAACTGACATTGTGTTCAAATTTTAAAAGGGCTTAATAAAAGGGTTAAATTAATATATATATATATATATATATAAAGGGTATATATATATATAACGCTAAGCAACCATTATGGTGGAACAACCGAACGACCAGAACAACCAGTCACTATGACATACACTGACCACCCCAATCACCTGATCAGGGCCTGCCGGCCAACTTCCCAGTTCCTCCCGCTGGCAGGCAGGCACCTATTGTCTGATGGGGAACCAGGAACTGGGGGTGGGTGGTGGTGAACTCGGCAGCCAAGGCGGGTGTGGCCTGGGGGCAGGCCTGCTGCTGGCAGCCAGGGAAGGGAAGTCCCCGGCCGGCCAACCTCTTGAAGGCTTTTGAAAAACCTTTTTCTGGGGAGGCTTTTCTTTCCCCCCAGCAACGCACAATCCAAAGGCGCTAGCCACGGAGCTGCTCGCTGTGGAGCCACCGAGTCTCTCCCTGCACCCAGTCAGATTGAGTCTGGCATGCAGTGGGCGGAACACCCCAAGCCGCTGCCCACAGGAGGGAAGCTGGGGGGGGGCGTGGACACAGGGGCCTCAGAGCTGGACCACCCGACCTCCAGCACACTCTCTGCCTGGAGGCATCAAGCTGCAGACCCCTGACCCCATTAACTGGGATCAGTGGTGGGGTGGAAAGCGAGCCGGGAGGGTGAGGAAATGAAACTTGAGGCAAGTACCAGGGGTGCAGTCCCCGTGACCTTCCCCTCTCAGGATAATGCTGTGCTCCCTAACCTCCCACGCACCAAGAGATAAATGTGGATTCACAAAGGCAGGCCTCGGAGGAGCTTCAGCTGGGGGGACGAGAGGAGTTATCCACTTCTGACACCCCCACCCTTTGCTTTAAGGCTGATTCTCCTTCCCTAATACATGTTGCTTGAAGTACATGATGGTTTGTGTTTAGATATGTGATAAATGTGGGGAAAGCAAAGCTTTGTGCTTTAGAACAAAAGAGTCTGGAGTCTTGGTGGGGGAGTCTCTTGCTCTCTCTCTCTCTCTCTCTCTCTCTCTCACACACACACACACACACACACACACACACACACACTCCTTCCTCCCCTCTTCCCTGGCCTGGCGAATCTTCACACAGAAAGTTAACCCTAGCTCCTCAGAATCCACCCTCGCTGGAGTGGCCTCTGTTTTGTTTTGTTTTTTTTCTAACCTGTAAACCCGCAGTCAGACATCCCCCAAGGTTGTCCCAGATTGCAAGAGGGCACAGGCTGGGCTGAGGGATCCACCAGCCCCCATCCCCCACCCCCCGCCACCCTGTGCACAAATTTTTTGCACCGGGTCTCTAGTCATTTATTAAATATTTAATTTAGAATAAGTGACATTGACATTTATGATCCAATCACCATGAACTTTTTGAGAAACATAAGTTCATATATCAACATTTTGAGATACTGATAATTTTATCCTATGTTTAAAATATTTCTAATGGACACATTTTAATTTTCAAAAGCTTATAATACATTCAATTACATTTCTATCTGGGGGCTTAATGATTTTAGGTGTTCTGTTGTTTTGTGCACCCCTATATTATTATTATTTTTTAAATATATTTTTATTGATTTAAGAGAAAAAGGGAGAGGGAGATAGAAACATCAATGATGAGAGAGAATCATGGATTGGCTGCCTCCTGCATGCCTTTTACTGGGGATCCAGCCCACAACTCGGGCATGTGCCATGACCAGGAATCAAACCCTGACCTCCTGGTTCATAGGTCGACTCTCAACCACTGAGCCACGCCGGCTGGGCACCTCTATGTTATTAACAGAGATGGGATTTAGTATATAAACACTAAATCCTTAAATGATTCCTTAAGATATTCAGATCCTTTCTTATCATGGAAATGATGGGTGTTCAAAGATAATAAAATTAAATTAATGAGGAGAGAACTTTCACTAGAAAATGAACTTTTCTGTTTGTACTTTTCTGTCCATCATCTTTGTGCTTCATAAACACTCCCTGGGGAGCCTGAATGTGGTATGTGGTGTGGAGGGTTCTCCAGCTCAGACACCCTCCCTTGGGGCAGCTTCCCTGGGAGCAGCTCCTCCACCTGGACTCCAATCACAGTGGTCCTGCAAGAAGGATCCGCCATGGCCAGATCTGTATATTGTTCAAGAAAAGCAGAATATCCATAAATCCATGTCAGAATACCCCTATTTTTCAATATTAACTGAATTTTTTAATCATTATATAAGCCAAGCCAAGCACCTCCTGTGTGGGCATGAGACGTTAGGGGTGTGCTCTCTGATACAAGCAGTGGTCAGAATCTCAGTTTCAGGCTGAGCTCTGCTCCCCATAACAGATCCCTTAAAATGGGACGCAGCTGCAGGTCGCCAGGACCGCAGGCAGGCCTTTCAGCCCTAATGCTTAGACGACAGGTGTTCTCATTGAGGAGTTGATCCATTTGTGAAGAACAGTAACAGACATCACACAAAAACATTTTACATTAGGTTGAAAAACTTAAAGAAGAAAGCAGAATATAGAAAGGATTAAACTTCAAGCCGTGGAGACAGGGAGAATTTTACCAGGGGATGAGGAAGGGGGCGGGCACTTCCCTCAAGACCTCGTGCGTACAAGGAAAAGAGGACCCGCCATGAGACAGATGCCCCTGTCACAAGCCAGAATGTTATGTATAATTTGTTATTCACATGTGGATTTATATAAGGGTGCTTAGATTACCTAGATGATTCTAGAATCTGTATGTGTTTCAACATATCTTCTTGGCAACCTATCAAATACCTGATGATAAGGCATCTCTTTAGGTACTGGTTGTCTGTGTCTATGAGTTTTGTTTTCTTAACTTAATCCCTTCACATTTTCACAGAATGATGATTATCCAAAGGGAAATGGGTTAGGGGAGGTAGAAGAGGGTAATGCGGATAAATGGTGATGAAAGGAGACTTGACTTGGGGGGTGGTGAACACAATACAATATACGGGTGATGTTTTGTAGAATTGTACACCTGAAACCTATAAAATTTTATTAACCAATGTCACCCCAATAAATTCAATTTTAAAAAAGAAGAAAAAAGAAGAGCCTCCTAATGGCTTTTTAGGTACACAATCCCCTTGCAACCCTGTTTGCTTAAAATTGTAGCCATAAAGAATAAAGAAGCAGAAACGCCCACTTCTTTTCCATGGGTTAAAATGAACTAAACTAAAAGAATTGTGCAGTCAACATTTATAAGTTATTGAATACTTAAATTTCATTCAATTGATTTCTAGAATTGTGATCTAACTAAAAATTGTTTGAATTTATCTTATATATATATGAATTTGGTGTTTACTAGTGTCATGTTCTTGATTTTTTAAATTAATGACAAAAGTAAATATAATGGTCATTGGGATAATATAATGCAACAGTATTATGTATTTTAATATAGAATCTTAGAATATAAGTTCTACAGCTGTTAAACACATTCCATATGTATTTATGACTGGACAGAAATTAAATTAATTGAATATTTTATAAAGTATCCTAAGATTATATGCACATTTATCTGGATACATATTTTTATATTATGCATACAGTTGAAAGCAAGCCCAAAAACCTATAACAGATACAATATGTTTGCATTGTTTTAGCTAAAAAAAAATACTAACAGGCTGCTAGTTCAGTTGATTCTTTGTTCAGTACTGTCCAAGTGAATTCACGATAAAATAAGATTGCTTTTAACAATTCTAACTTGTCTAAGAAGATTGAACTGGGGAGATTACCTTTTCATCAACACACACACATTTTCTCTGTCGGCCATCCAGACACACACACAAAAACAAACTTGTAATGAGCGGGCACTTTATCAAGCGCATTCTCCATCCTTCATTAAACGACAGAAAATTGCTCTTTGCCGGGACTGTCAATGCGGGCTGCCCTCCCAGAGCCCATTTGTTTCACATGCGAGCACCAAATAGTGCAGGGATCTGCAGGTTTTAAGTGACAAATTGTCCGAGTTTGCGTTGCTCTCCGAGTTGTGTTTTGCTTGGGCTCATTTTGAATTTGTTGTGTATGATTCTTGCCATGAGGGCCCCTTGGGTGACACATGAGCACCTGTGAGCCTCGTCGCCCTGCAGCATCTGCTGCGCCTGGCCCTGTGGTCCTTGTCCTCTGGCGAAGGGCACTTAGAAGGCTCTTTACCCCAAAAAGATCTCAGGCAGCCGTGAGATGTGGGGCTAGTTCAGACCAAAAGCACAAAAAATGGCACGCGTGTTCTTTCACTGCTTTGCTTCTGTTTCTCATGACATCTTATTGAATTTGTCACCTTTTTTTCACTGCCCTTACCGGTAACGGCGGTGAAGAATTTTTGTTTTCAAATGAGTTAAAAACTTAACAATTTGACCCCCTCTCAGAGAACAAGTCTTCTGGAGTTTTTCAGACAAGGAAGAACTTAGAAATAACAGGGGCAGTGTTGCTATCGGGGCCACACTTGGATGTGTTGGGTTGAATCAATGTAAATTATTGAGCTTGGCTGGGCAGCATGGAGGGTGTGATGCATGGGGCCGGGCCTGTTTGAGCACTCATTATTTATTCATACCGAAGATTAACCACATGATATCCTGGGTGAAATTCCATCACCGTGGTGAATGAATAGGTGCACCTTTAAGTTTATGGGGGGTCTGCACTGAAGAGAAACAATAGTTTCCCATGAATACACCAGAGCCACCGCCATGCGAGCCACTGTCTGAATGCCATCCAAACAAATAGGACCGGCCCCAGACCAGCCTGCAGCAGGCCATGCCCTGTAATCGCCATTTACATAGCAGAGAATCATTCATTTCTGATTCACCGATTACTCACTCTCTTTAGTATGCTATGTGGATGTCTGTTTGGGGCGGGGAAATAAATGTGCCTTCATGTTGCTTTAGCGACCTGCCCTTTTGTGATATTTTTGATGCTTTTTGGACCTTAACAGACTACTTCCTACTTATGGCAAGCTTAGGGCTCCTGCTTAGATATGATTTATGATGCTACATTAACCCTTCATTGACCTAGAAATGCCCTAATATTAAAACAGTTTGACACATAGAAAATCAAAAGCCTTTTTATTGGAAGTTCCATTGTCCGCATCATAAGTTTCCTGAATGCGATGCCACAGTCACGCCATCAATTTCCCGCGACTATTGAGCACTGTATTGAAAAACTAATGGACAGAATCCTTTGTCATTTCTGTCCCAGTGGCCAGCAAATAGCTCAGAGAAAGTCCCTGCCTTCCCATCACTGCAGGCACTTCTAAATGACGCAGCCAGGACAGCGCGTTAGCGGCTCAGGAAGGGAGACTCACCGAGGCCACTCGCAGAGGCCCTAGGTCTGCTCATATACATGCAGAGTTTCCACCTCGGTCTTAATTTTTTTGCCATCCAGTTCACTTAAAAGAAATGCAAGAGGAAAATACAACATTAAAAAGTATGTAGCTGGTTTGTGCACATAAAATGTTTTGAGCCCACACAGGAATATTTTTAGTCACTGAAGTGATTTTTTCTTTTAATGTTTAAATGTGTATGAATATCCACATATTTCAATAACTCTGATACATTGATAGAAATCCCAAGGTGGGTTAGAATAGGTTTTTGATGAATGTCTTAGTAACAGAACACAAGATTGTCCCCATAAGGAGAAGATGGTTTTTCACAAGATGGTGGCATTTTAAATTACTCTTGTACATCACACACGACGTTCATGTGGACATTCGAATATAGAAAGATGATGATAGAGAGATGAGCCATTCCAAGGACAGCCTTACTCAGGGGTGCCCTGTTGCTGCTCATGTCTGGGGAGCTCCCAGAGATGGCACCACAATGAAATGGCGCTCCCCAGTGAATCGTTTGTACGGCGCTGCACTGCGGAACTCAAGGGTAAGAATCTGACCATCGTGAGTGGCCAAGACTTCCAAAGGCTGCACCCTGATGGATGCATCACCAGCTGTCTCCTGGGCATGTCCCCATGAGTCCCGCCTCTTCACCCTCTCTGTCCCCCAGGAAAGCCAAGTTTGCGTTATGACAATAATCGCTCTTCAAGTCCTATGTTTCTTAGTTTGGTTACTTTTTAATGATCTTAAAGACGTCTGGGCTCTGGTGGGAGAGGAGGTGGCAGGTCCCCCTGCTGTCTCTCTGTAGTCCCACGTGCATGGTTTCTCCTTCTCTGCTGCCACCGCCATGACTCCACTCATGGTTTCCACTCAACAGCACAGAGCTCACTCTATGTCTTGCCAACATGAGAATGCCCCCTGCCTCAGAGGAGCTATTATCTCTGGGGAGAGGGTGTAGGATTTCAAGGGGGGATGGGGCTTAAGTATACCTGTAACATTTTATATAATAATAGTAATAAACTAAAACTAAAGTTGATATAGAAAGTATGTTTGTTGATGACTCATATCACCTAGTCTATTCCAGGATGAACCTCCCTGTTCTTAAAACACTGAAATAGCAGTCACATCCCTGTGCCACCCTCCTGGCCACACTGTCAGGAGAGTCTAGTGCCCACCCAGCAGGGTCTTCGGTGCCAACGTGGACATTTAATTGACCCCATTTGGCAGCTACATATTGTATTATTGTCTTCACTTTTCTGTTGTCCTAATTTTTTTCACAATAATACTAATAAACTTAAATTTGAAAAGGGAAATCTTAGATTTTCAAGACATCTTTCAAATACTCCCCAGTGCAGGCATGACAACCGTGAGGGTCCTCACACCTGTCTCACACAGGGTCACTGCGTTTCTTGTCACCTCCTTCAAGGGGCCCTGCTCATGTCGCTGGTTCCCACACAGCCTGACCACCTCGGCATGTCCTCTCTGTGGCGTATTTCTGGACCTGTTATTCAGCTCTGCCCAGCCTAGTGACAGATCTTCGTGAATCTTACCCCAGGCCAGGGCTGGGGCCACATGGCTCCTGGCAGTGAGGAGAGCCAGGGCATCAGTGATGGGCACCACCTTCCGGTGTCGCTCAAGTCAGAGCCACTGGCCTCTGTGTGGCCAGGAGGAAGCCTTCCACGTGCCTGCCGGGGACAGTGGACGGCCGAGTGAGAGGCCATCACAAAGTGCGTTTCTTGGAATCCAGGAGTGGAAGGTGGGTGGGCTCTGCTGGGCGGGAATGAAGAAGAGATGGGCGGTCCCCACAGCCAGGCACCCACTTGAAATAAATCAAGTACACCAAGGAGAGTAATGGGCTTACAGAGCATTGAATAAACATCTGACAAAAATACACGGTCCACAGGTCAACATCCAAAACGTGCCACAGCCCCCCTTGGATGAAGAGACAGGATGACATGAAAAGTCCATGTGGACCTGCTCCATGAAGATCTCTGGCCACAACTGTGACGCCTGGTCGAGTCTCCGGCGCACCCTCCAGCTTGGACACAGGACGAGCTGCTGGCTCCCAGTGCTCGGTACAATATGCAAATGGGAAGGGTGAAAGAGCACTTTATGACCTCAGGCATGAAATTTAAAATTGGATCCTGTCAAATCATAGGAGCTCAAGTGTAATTCTTTTTGTGCAGATGACAGCGGCTAATTAGCAATACTGGAGAGAGGTGCCCTTCACCTCTGAGGTCACGGGCCAGTGTACTAGCCCTTGTTTATGAGCTTAACACAAAGGGTCATTACGGTCATTTCCCCCCACCCTGAGCTTTGCTTTCTTTCGGGGGGGCGGTGGTGAGGGAATCTCAGTTTGATTCTAGGAGGGTAAATAAAGCTTTGTGAATAAATGTTTATGAATTGTCTCTCATTATAATACAGCGCCTGCAACCTTTGCATTAGTGTTTACAATGCCTTTGAAGGTATTTGCATGAGAAGATGAGCAGATTGGTATTTCACAAAATCCTTCCCTTGTCTCCTGTTGGGAAGACAGACAGACACAATAGGACCCGACATTCTTAATTTCCCAGTTAGGTTTTCTCTTCAAAAATGAGAGTCTGCAAGTATAATGGCTTCTCTACATATCATCTGGCTAAACTTATTTTTTTTCCTGTACTGTACTAAACTGCCTGAGCTATTTTATAAAGGCTCAGGATTTCACTAAGCTCCTGCAATATTGAAAGAATCTATATTCTGAGAATTTGAAAACATGTCAGCCCACCTAAATTACATATTGATCAGGTTTAATTGCATGCCAGCCATCAGTATTAGGTTTGAAAATTCATAAAAGAGAAATAATGTACTCTTTGTGGATGATTACTTCTGGGCATTTAAATGAATTCCATCACTTAACCTGGGCTGCGACAGGTTATTGAGCCTCGCCAGCCAGCCGGTCAGAGACCGATGCAGCCGAGCGGCTGTTTTCCAACCATCAGAGAACAGCAGAGCGCAAACAATATAAATTTACATAGATTTTCTTTTAAGGGGAATAGCAAAGTAAAACATTAAAAGTAAACATTCATTTTTCAATGGCTTCCTGAATCACCGTGCTCGTTGTCTCCCTATAGAAGCATTCATTTTTAATTCTTTTTGGATCTCAGGCACCTTTTTTATTTCAAGCAGTAATTCACACCTTAATTAATATACAGTAATCAAAGAGATAAGCCAAGATAAATGATTCACAGCTTGGTTTTCTTTGTTAAGGTTAATTTTTTATGCAAGTGCATAAAAGGATTTTAATGCTGATTCTTCAGTGGACAAACCATTTAATTTTCGTTAAAAAAATACAACACAAAAAGATCTCCAAAGTTTTATATTGTCAGTGGTGAATGCTCTTTGAGAGCTATCTTCTCCTGAAGGTCACATTGGCTAAGAAAATTAGTTCATCATTAGTCCTCAGGATGTTCCTTACATTTAGAAATTATGTTTGTTGGTATCGGTTGTGTTTTGAGAAATTGTGCTTATGTATGTTTTTCTTTACAGATTATCAATACAAAGTAAAAAGAACCAGTTAAAATCATTGGGCTTACTTGGATAATAGTTTTAGAGCTACATTTTATTTAGACACTTTGAGGTAATAAATATCTGTGAGTATAATTAACTGTCTTTATCTAGGGCTGGTCCTGGAGACGCTGTTTTAGCACCTTCCACATTGTCTTCTTTTAATGTGATGTCCGGTTTTTCCTTGAGAATTATTTGGGCGTGCGAGGTATGTAACAGGACCTGTTTTAAATGGCGGGTTATTGTATGTAGACACCTAGCAGAAGCATCACTTACTAGTAGTCTCATCCTTGGCACAAACAAAGCACCGTGTTTCATTCTTTACGAAGCAAAGGTAACACTGGGCAGATGAACTCTCCTGACACGTATGACTTCACTGTTTATTTGATGAAATTACAGTTGTGGAGGGCAGAAAACAACAGTTCCCAGGGGCCAAGGGCACAGTTATATCTTGAGTCTTCTCTTAGCTCACAATTGCATCAGGATCCTCCAGGAGAATCGGCTGTCAAGTCTAAGAAAACACTACCTTAAATATCAGTGCCTCCATGCTTTGGTCAATGCAGACACAGGTTCTCTCAGCCCACACGTTCATCTGATGTTTCCAGAACTTTATTCATGTGGTAGTAGAGATGGGTGTTTGTTGTTGTTCCATTATATTCTTGAGGAGAAAATGAGGGGAGGAGGGGAAAGAGTACCACAGTTGATGATTCTCAGTAGGAGACCAGCTTCCCCATACATTCCACACATGGAGGCCAATTGACCACACAATTGGATAAACCAAATTTATTGAAATTATATCAACATTTTATGAAAGGACAATGGTCTTACTTCGCAGATCTACTATTTATTATCTAATTGGTTGTGTTGTAGCAGGACACATCTACCTAAACCATGCACTGAACACATAACTTTTTCCTAAGACTCTATAAAAATTAGGAGAAAGCTTATAGCCAGGGAAAACTTTTAACTTTCTTTCTGTAGAAAACTTAATATCCTCCCCTGACGGATTGTCATTGTGAGTCAAGGGAAAATTGATTTTACTTTTGGCTGTCCAAGAGCAAAGCACAGAACAAAGTGTTCATGGAAATAAATTGTCTGAAAGGGTAACAGTTGTAGAGTGAATGAGGGATGAGGGGCGGAGGGAGAAGACATGTCTTAATGAAGACAAAGAAGTTAGAGCTTGAAATACACAAAATAAAAACTGTTCAGAAATAGGTTAAGGGACTTAGCTTTTTCCTTAAACTGTTCATAACCCTGGTAAAGTGAGTTACAGATCAATGAAGAACAAATGGCATTCTGTTGCTCATTGCGTTGAATGTGATTTGAAATATGTGTCTGTATAGTTATAGCAATGTCAGGAGGCCAACTAGAATGTTTTAATAGAGGTGATGGTGATGGTGATGGTGATGGTGATGGTGATGGTGATGATGATGGTGATGGTGGTGATGCTGGTGATAGAAATGGTGATAGTGATATTGACGATGGTGATAGTTGTGATGATGATGATAGTGGTGGTGATATTGGCAGTAGAGATGATAATGGTGATTATGGTGGAAATGATGATTCTGAATGGATTCTCAAGAGGGAACAATGTGAAGAAGCATACAGAAATGATATAGAGAGCCTGATAGAGCAAGTCCTCTGTAGAAATGGGACAACCAAACGAATCTATTGGCATTAAAATAGCTTCTAATGATATATTTCAGAAAAAAAATTAAAATCATCCTATTTGGGAAGAACTCAGAAGAATGTAAAAAGCATATGCTTTGACCCAAAACCAACAGGAGTAAAAAAGCTGGCTCTTGGTGACTGTGAATTTAGCAAGTTACTTAGTGTCACTCACATCTATGTTCCTCATCTGTGAACTGACACTCTTAATAAATGGCCAAGTTTATCATTTGGTTTTAAAACAGGTATATATAAATCATGTAGCTTATTATTGGTGCATATTAGGCACTTAATATATATTTCTTTCTCACCATCTGCTCAAACATTTATAAAATGTGGCACAGGTCCAAGATTTTGGGGTGGCTTTTAGAAAGAATGGATTTTTTCCATCCCTTATTTCATCAAGGATCAAGTTCCAAGTTTGTGATATTAGGATTTGAGATCAGAGAATCAAGACAAAGAAAACTTAGTCATATTTAAATGTCCACTCTACTTTCTTTTGCTCCTTGGGAAAATTTACATGATACTTCTTTTTTAGATCTCTGTGCCACCCTCAGCAGCTAATCTAAGACAAGAACTTTCTATGCAAAAGCAGTTCATCTAGTGATAAAGTAGATTTTTTGCCTAATAATTGAACCAATGTCACGTGATAAAATAATACTGGAGCCATTAGAAAGACATGGCAGGCAATTTATTATAAAATTCAATTTTGCTCAGTTTCTTTTCACATTAAAGTTTTTTAAACTCTAAAATATCAAAAAACAATGTTTTTATGCAATTTGTGCAATTATTTAAAGATATTTCTAGTAATGTGACATTTAGACTAAACTTATTCAAAGATATTATACACATTTTTATTTATCACTGGCTTATCTGTAAGTGAGGGAAGCCCAAATCAATCCAGTTTTGATAGAATGGGCATTTTATTAGCTCTGAAACCAAGCTACTGAACACTAAGAAGTTGAAGATAGATAGTTAGATGCAGAGAACATGATGAAGTTTGGATATGACTTGAGTGTTGAGAATCACTTACTGGAGCAAACTGGGAAATCGATGTGAGGAACATCAAGCACTCCGAAGGGTGTGAAGTTTGGATGGAGAAGTGGGTGCTTCAGTGAATCTTTCAAATTTTCTATAGGAATGAGATTCCAGAGAACCCAGCACTACGAAGCCAGCAGGAAAGAGTCTAATGCAGGATGACATGGCACTAATTCCTCTTTCTGGAGAAAGACAAAGAACTCACTATGGCTAAGTGCTTGTTATACCCCAAGCACAGGAGATGGAATGGATTTGAATGCATTTGCATGCGAATTAAACTTTATTGGCACCATTGAAATGAGTCTAACCTTCTCCAGTGATGGTGCTGGTAACTGGGGACATCTGTTTAATGGCATCTACTCAGCCTCAACACACCTCCTGGGCTTGTGAGTGGGTGAAATAGGCCCTGGAATTGATAGAATGCTGACAGGTGAGGTGTCTGCATGCTCTGTGCATTCTTGCTTGGGATTCACCAAGACAAGATTCAGTCTTTGCGAACTTCTTCTAATTCATGAGTAAGAATGCTCTGGAACCCCCCAAATCTACAAACCTCTCTGGAAAACACAGCATTTGTTTCAAGGAAATGGAGCTGTAATTACTGAGACCATACTATTTCCTGAGATTTGCTTTGAGGAGCAGTGGTGACCAGAAAAGAAGGTGAAGGTGAGGTATGATGGAGAACACGAAGGCATGGAAAGTGCCAGGGAGAGGTGGGTCAGCTCCTCTGTTTCCACAGGGCACGGGCACAGGTGTTGACCTCACACGCAAGTTCTGTGTCAGGTGGTGGGGGGACCTGCTCCTCTGTGTCCAGTCCACAAATAGGCCTCACGCCTGAGAAGTTCAGGGAAACATCTGCTTTCGTAATAATTGTTGAAATAAATGAAGAAACCCAACTGGGGACTTCTGAAGTTCACCATAAATCCCGGCCCACCACTCCATTCCTAGGTATCCGAAGATGCTATTCCATGCTGGTAGAGGAAACAGGACTTGCTTGTGCTCTTGTACTATTCCACCGCCCTCTGCACCTGGCTGCAAATATGCTTTCTGTTTAAGCTTTATATCTTATGGCAAAATTCAAATAGTGCATTGAGTAGCCATGTAGCCATCAATAGGATGTAATTGCCTGATAACCTCAGACGGGAACATAACTACTAACACCTTATTCTTGCTCATGTAACACTCTCAGTCCGCTGGCCTTCCTGGATGTACAGAGTCCAGCAATAGGTGTGGTTCCTGCCGCCCAGTGGGGCTTTCATGAAGTGCAGCCAGGGTTTGCATTTGCATATTGCATTTGAACGTGTGCCTGTCCACATTCACGTTGTCATCCTGTGACACTGAGACAGGGAATCACATTGTTCTTTGAACTTCCTCCACTAGGAGATAGTAACTGGGTCTTGACCAAATTCAGGTGCTGGTTGGAGGGTATTGATTTCTATTCGTTTTGCTTCTTAGCATCTAGGACATAATTGTCACGTAGACTAAAACCTAAAATTTACTACTGTCATAAAGTTTTACTAAACCAGCCATGGGGGCGGGCGCCTTGGCAGGCTTTTCATTACAGCCACAGGAGAGCTAATGCCCTGATGATTTTTGTATTTAGGGCTTGTCCTGTGTCTTGCATGTTCAGTGATAAATACAAGGTCATTAGGAAATTTCTGAGTTTCCCCTGAAACCTTTGTTAGTCTTAGGAAGATCTTTTCAAATTTTCTTTGAAATGCTTTTTAGGCATCATGTGCTTTTAATACCACGCAATCACGTTTCCGCTGTTCTTTAATATTATCAAAGAAGTTTTTGCTTGAGAACTTAAGCAGAAGACAATAGAATTTTTTAAACAGTTCACAGTTATTGTCCTGGCAAAAGACTCGTGTGACCCTAACAGGCACTTACAGATGGATTCCTGAGGAGAGATAGTAACGAAAATATAGAATATAATCTGGAAAGAGAGACTTTTATGTGGCTCCAGAATTCAAGGACAATTTTAAATAAACTTTCCCAAACATATGCTCTGAATTTGTCAGAAATCCCTCAGGGTTTTCTAGTGGCACAGTGACAGACAGCCTTCCACAGAACACACGCTTCATAGTAACATGGACAACGACAGTGACACATCCTCCATTTCTATTCTGCGCCTCAGCAAACAAAGGCCACGAGCCCACACACTCCGAGTCTCCCCTTTCCTCAGTGTGGGAAGATCCTGATCCAGTGGGGTCTTGTTTTGTGCACACATATGAGGCCCCTCCCTTCCATTTGGATGGTGCCCATTTTTCAGATACATTTGAAATAACTTTAAAAATAGAAAAAAAAGAGAAAACCTTGATGGTACAATTCACGAATAATTATTTCAAAAGTAAAAACTTTCAGTCAGTATTAAATGCAACTTCTTTTTCGTAGTTGCCACGTCCTCATGTGGCAGTGAGAGGAAATAATAATAGTGATAAGAAGAAGAAGAGAGGAAGAAAGGTTATTCGATGTTTTCTATGTGTCAGCCACGTGCTAAGTAATGTAGAACCCAATCCTGTCATCTTCCTGCTTCCTCATTAAATTAGGTCTGAGTCGGTGACATCAGGAGCCTCAGGCAGTGAATCAGGAGGGTCCTGTCCTCCTGGCATCCGGCACCTACCAGGCCTCCAGGGGCATCTGGTGCTGACTGAATGCTGGTGGGTTGCTGGGCCTGTGTGCGGCCACCGTAAACAGCCACCCAGGCCCTTGTCTGTGGCTGAGAACTTGGGCAGAATCACATGGCCACCGTCACCCAGTTTGTGTCCCCCTCTGTCCATGGAGGCCTCACAGGGCCTGGAAAACCTCAGCACCACCTCCAAGGAAGACTGCCCTGGGTTTCGGGAAAGCTCCCTCCTTTAAAGCTAGCATGTGGCCCTCTGGGTATCAGAGTGCATGCTCCTCTGTGACGGGCAGGGGACCCTCCCACGGGTGCAGCCTGACTCTTACTGGAGAGAAAACATCTCACCTCTGAGGCCTGCCTGAGAATGGGGGGTGAGGGGGTGGTAGTTGGCACTTATTTTGAAAAATGGTTCTGTTTCACCCACCAGTGGAATATTGAAGTAATCGAATTTCGTGGCCCTTAGTTCAGCTCTCACTTTAATTACTTGTTTGTCTTTTATTGGGAAAGAAAATATGGCTGTCAGGTTTATGGGGGCAAAAAGGCTGACCCTGGTTTATCTGTCCTTGCGTGCGCCTCCGCGTAATGATGACAAAATGGGATGTTAACTAATGATTAGTAGAAATGGTTGCAGTTAATTAGTTGGTTCTCTGTTTATCGTTCCATTTGCACATTTTGGGAGTAATCATTATTAATTAGGACCATCCCGCCGAAAGGGTCGAGGTGGAACCCTACAGCCAAGTTAATCAGGCAGCAATGAGAGCTCCATTATCTTGTCAGATCATGTGGGCCTGTGATCTATTCGCATTATCTAAAAGCTGCATTAGGATCAGAAGGAGAATAAAAGGGAGAACCGTGTGACGGAGTTTTGCTTGGATCAGTGGTTTCACAGGGGACGTCTCTCCTTGCCCCGCAAACTCACCAGGACCCCTGACCTACCTTGGAGCGGGGACTCCGCCTCCAGGGCATCCTCGTGCTGTGGGTCAAAGGGCAGGGGCAGGTGTTTGGACCCGCCCTGTCCTCTCCCCAAGCAGTGACACCTTAGCATTTCCCCACAAGGGTTTCAGGTTGGATTCTCAACTGCAAGGTTCCTGGGATGAGGCTTGCAGTGATTTTAACTTCAGTTTGAGATCACTTGTGATGTATTTCAGGTTTTCCTGAGTTCTGAGCAGCAATCCTGAAAAATACCCAGTGATGAAGTTGAAAACTAGCCCAGCATTGGGATCTCTCTGAGCTGACAGGGGAGTTTGGGAAGGAAACATCATTAATACTCTTACCCCCCCCCCCCCATTTGACCAATCAGAACTGTTCTGTTGTAATTTTCCCTTTTTGGGGAGTGCTGAATTCTGTGAGCTTTGCTTTAGTTGTTAATAAATACAGCACTACATGCAAAAGGAGTGAGATGCAGGAGAGTCAGCCATATTCATCTAAATTAAAGAAATGGGCTTGCTCAGTAACAGGCAACTTCCAGAACTTTCTTCATTTAATCTGGTCTTTCTGAGTCTCAAATGCATGCCTCTCCTTTGAGGATGTCCTCATGGCTGGGACATCGCTGGGCTGCTGGGTGGGTTACTGAGCCAAAGTTGACTGGTGTGAGCTCATCTTGGGGAGGGGGATTGTCCTCTTGGGGTCACAGATTTTTGGAAATCATCCAACTGCTCACTATTATTAGATTACCTGTGGCCCATCCACCTGCCCTGACCTTCAGAGGAGCAGAGGCCATGGACAGGATAGTGAATGCGCTGACAGGCAGTGGCAGGAGACTGCATCAACTGCAGGGACCAGACCTGGGAACCTCTGAGTCCTCGAGGGAAGCGGGTGGAGCCCCTCTGCCCCTTTAAACCTCCCCGAGGTGTTAACCTCCCTTCTGCTGCAGACAGAGGCCTCACGCAGCCTTCTCAGGGATAGCCGACAGGATCCATTGATGTCACCAGATTCCACACTGACTAACATAAAGTATTACAGTTTGTGGATTCTTGGGGATCTTCATGTAGAATTTGAAAATGACAGTAAAAGTATGCAAAGTGCATTTCTAGTCATTCAAAGTGACTCTAAGCACGAAATCCATCCAGTGACCTGTGGGTACGCAGATATCCACTTGCCTGCGGAACTCAGTAATTGGATGCACAGGTCCTGCCCCATCCACTTGTGCACAGGTGCTCTCTGCTGGGAAGTGGGGCGGATGACAGCAGACACGCCAGTCACATGATTCCAGAGAGTGGTGAGGGTGGGGAGGGAAGCAAGCTGGGGAGAAACTCAGAGTGGGAAGGGGTTTATTTTGGCCAGAAGGACGTCCATTGAAGACATGACATCTGAGCACAGACTTCAAGAATGGCCTGGAAAACATGGGTTTTCAGAAAAAAAGTATCTCAACAGAGGGCATAGAATGTGCTCTGTGTTGGGAGAAGTGGGAGAGGGGAAGGGGGAGAGTGGGAGAGGGTGAGCAAAAGTCAGAAGTGAGCTGTGGGTGCGTTTCCTGTAGGAAACTATGAGAGAGTTGTGTGTGTGTGTGTGTGTGTGTGTGTGTGTGTGTGTGTGTGTTTCTGGATGCCATGTGAAAACTGTATTTCAGCTCATTCAGGTAAGAGGTACTTGACCCACGTTAGTGAGGATGGGCGCAGAGGGCAGAGACTCATAAATAATTAGGTAGACAAACTGTTAGGAACTGGCAGTTGGCTGGGTTTTCAGTGTGAGGGAGACAGAAGCTCAGAGATGACCCCTTGGTTTCTAGCACAGGTGCTGAGTGTGAGTCATGCCAACCACTGAGCTAGATCAGAACAGAAGAGAGAAAGAGAGAGAGTCTTAACCTTCTTTGAAGCAGGGGTCAGGTCAGCTATGCCTTTCCAAGTGGGTCTTTTGCTCCCACTGATGAAGTCGGTAGGACTAGAAACATTAACTGGATTGGATGTGTGTGTCGGCATTGCCCTGTGCAAACTTTCCTATATATAATGTGGGATGTGGTTAAAAACAGTTTACTGATGGTGGCTCAGGGTTGGGGGAGAGGAGTTGATTCAAAGCAGTTGGAGGGAACTTTCTGTTGAAATATTCTCTTCATAATGATTTCATAGGTGATTACATTGCCAAACATTAAATGCAACACTTAATATGTGTGTCTTTTATTGTATGCTGATTAAATTCAATAAAAATAACTGTTATTAAACTAAATGAAATAAGTTATTGATTGTGACTATTTCCACTTCAAAAAGATCAGATATTCATTCTTTAGTATAAATCACATACACCCATTGTTTCCAGATGGATGATAGCAGACCATTCTC
>NW_005871130.1:4508754-4548178 GCF_000147115.1 Myotis lucifugus
TGGTTTATTTAAACGGGGGGATTCATTTATTTCAAGTCTATGATTTTAGAAACAAATGTAGGAATGTGTCTGTACTGCACAATCATGGCCTGGATATACCTCTCCCTGTTCTTCCCACTGTTTCTCTCTGGCCATTGTATAGAAAACACATATAAGAGACCCTGAAGGGTGGAAAGGAGAAGGCGTATCCAGGAATTTCTGGGCTAGAGAGGGACATAGAAGTAAGCCCCTGGCTTTTGCTTCTGCCTCAGAGAACTCAGACTTGGAGCAGAAAACCTGGAAATGGAAACACCTGCTGACAAAAGAGCAGCCCCAGAGGAGTCTGCTGTCTCTGGCCAAAGGGCCTAGAAAGCAAGAGGCAGCTCAGCAGGACAGCAGTACCTACTTTCAGCAGTAACTGCTCTACTTCGGCCAAACACAAAAACCCTCGATTCCACTGTCACTGTAATGAGCACCTTTCGCTCTCTCCCTGCTCTGGTGTCAGGGGGTCCAGGGTTTTCTCACCACTGCCCAGGTGATGCATACACCTCTTCTGTCAGCAGAGGCATCTGGGAAGCAGGCACTCTCACTCCCCCCAGCAGTAATAAGGATGTGCCCTTAAGGAAATCTGCCAAAACAGAACATTCAAATATGATCCAGAATCTCCTAACGTAATACCCACTATGCCCAGAAGAACCAAAGGACTTTTGGGAGCTAAACATACCAATAAATAAATACATACATACATACATACATACATAAATACTCATTGGATAAACTCAACAAAAACAAGAAATAATAGAAGAAAGAATCAGTGGAATGGAAAGTAGAAAAAGAGAAATTACCCAATATGAAAGACAGAGAGAAAATAAACTGGGGAAAGAAATGAGTAGTGTCTCAGAGATCTGTGGGACAATAAATGGAGTCCCAGAGGGTGGAGCCAGGGAGGGGGTGACAATGTATTTGAAGAAATAGTGGCTGAAAACTTCCCAGAGTTGGAAAAAGACATAGACCTACAGATTCATGATGATGAACAACACACAAACAGGAAAACTCAAAGGGACAAATGCCAAGATATATTGTACACTCAAGCTCCTGGAAATTAAGAAGGAAAAGTCTTTGTACTGATCCCATGGGCCAACTTCCTTGCACAGCCAAGCCCAAGTTAAACAACAAAGCAGAGTTGGCACTCAGTCAGAAAAGGGGTCTCCCGAAGCTTCATCTTTGAACAAGGACCTCAGTCTTCAGGATTCAGTAAGTCTACGCATGTAAAGAACCTAACCTGACACGCTGTAAGCACTGAAAAAATCAGTTGTTTTTGAAAGGATACACTTTTGCTCATGTATTAGGCTGAGGGATACTTTTTTGCACAACAGTTCACAGAAGTGAAGGCTGCTCAACACTCACATGGGACTTCTCACTCTCACCTAGGACTATTTACTGAATCCCAGGGGACCCAATTCAACAACAACACCAGAAAGTTAGAAGGCTTTCTAGTGATTAGGTAATTGTGTTAAAAAGAAAGCTCTACTCAGAAGAGCAATACTCTTGCATTTTACAGTGTTAATTATTAGGAACGTATCACAATATTAATAAAGCATGTAAAAAGTGATATTACTGATGTCTTCCTTTATATTCCATGACTATTCTTGTGTCTACTTTTCAAAATAAACATATTTATTTACCAAATTTATGCTTTACACATTTGAAAAGGGTACAAATGAGTGCACACAAATTTGGAATTTTCTAAGCAGTGTCCCAGTGAAGAGGGTAGTGTACCTTTAACTTAGTAGAATGTGCTGACCAACCCTGAAAACCCAGCCAGGGACCCATGTCTGAAGCCAGACTGTCCTGAAGTCAGACAGCATTCCTCATGCTTTCAGGACCTGTGAGTGGCCTAAAGGAAAACAATAGGATCCTCAGAGCAAACACTAAGATACAATATAGAGAATAAATACAGATGATAGATAAGGCTTTTTTGCAAGCATAGATTTAGAAATGCTCATCGATATTTGAGATAGGACACTAAGAGAGGGGCTTAGCAAAGTTTTTGTTTTCTTTTTAATCTTGCCAGTTGTGTTTCCTTAGAGAATTTTAGGATTCTATGTGATGTGGCATTTCTTCTATGCTTCCTCAGAATGAAAGCTGTATTTTTAAATCACTCAAAAGAAACTGGCCTCTCCAACACAACTTTCAGAGATTTCATGGTTTAAAATTAAGAATTTTTGTATATATTTAATTTGAAAGTTAAAAGATATTACCAATCTTGAAAGAAAGGCAGGATTTTGTGGTTTCTATAGGCACAGCCACACTTCTTGGGTTGAAATACTACCAGAAGTCTTCATTTTCTTAAATATGTAGTAAGATTATTAGTTAAACATTGGAAATCTCAAGTGTTGCCTTACTTTGAACTAGATATTATGAGCTCCAGTATCCTTTTCTTTATGTCAAATATATTTATGTGTACATGTGTGTGGGAAAACACACACTCATGTGTGTACATACATTTGCATGATAACATTTGTATTGGTTCTAGGATTTTATTATATAATTTATTTCATGAAAACATAGACAGTACATTATAGGATAATTTATCTTTTATAAAAAACAAATGTCCATGTCATCTTAGTTATATTTCTAAATCTATTAATGAAACAGAAATTCTGTGGTTGTGTTCAGTTTTCAAGAAGATGCACAAAATCACTTCCTCCAAGAGATTGTATAACAGAGACTTGAGTCTTTCCTTCCAACTCAAATATCATGAACTTCTAGACAAGTAGAGGAAAGCACCTCAGACATACAATGTTGAAATGTGTGTGAAACTATGAAAAGTAGAATCTATATTCATTAAACACTTAATGGAAAGCATCCTCTGTGCCAGGAGTCTTGCTGAATCCTGAGAAAATGATGATAAACAAACACACATGCACATGACCTGAAGGACCTCATGGTGTAATTAGGAGGTGGGCAATCTTATTATTAATTATAATAAGGAAAGAGTGAAGATGTGGTTCCAAGATATGGAGGAAGCTCAGGAAAAGAGTGACCACCTGAGTTTAGTGTGTCAGAGGTTGCTTCATGTTGAAAGGTGAAGGTGGGATGGGTGGACACCCGGTCTAGGGAGGGCTTTGCAGGAAGAAAGAATGTGAAGGCATGGAGCACCCTCCCTGTTCTGTGCCCCTTTCACAGTGTCCCCTAAATCTAACAACAAAGAAGGACCATGGGGTGAGACCAGAAGACAGCAGGACCCAGTACCCTTTGTAGCCTGAGTGTTGTAGGAAGACACAGTGTGAAACCTTCCATAATGTCTAAGTGTCCCAGACTCAATGTCTGCACTTCATGAAGGGACTTCCCTCAGAAAGCAACCCATCACTTTCCTTAATTACTGTGGTTATTAGTGATCTGGTAGGAACTTGGAGCTTTATTCTTTAGGTAGTGAAAACCCAAAGATCTAAGAGTCATGAAGTTTCACGCACAGCTCACGAGTACAGAGGTGCACAACATCTCAGTAGGGCAGAGGTGGGGGGGGCAGCAGGAGCAAGAATCACCCACATACCATCACTCTGCAGCTGGGATTTGTTGGAAGTTATGAATCTGAAATTTCTTTGGATGCCTATAGTGTGCCAGGAACTATGCTAGGCGTTTCACATGAACTATATCTGACATTTCCCAGAGGATCCTCCCACAAAACAACTGATTTCTGCAACATTGTAATAACTGGATATGTCCCATTAAAGATGAGAAGGAAGTCTGTAAATCTATAATTTACTAATTTAAAGTTAGAACAAAATTTTGGAAAAATAATAAAAGACTAACAATGTGCACATAGATATATATCTTTGTCTATATTTATTATGAAAGAATATAGCCTTTTAACAGACTTATTGAAATAGCATTGCCATGTAAATAGTGTATATGTTGAAGGTGTACAATGTGGTGTTTAGATAAACGTACACATTGTGAAATGATCATCACTATCAGGCTAATTAACATCCATCACCTTCCCTTGTGTGTGTGGGACAAATACAGAATTTGAAATTAAAAGAATAAAATAGGTATTTATGTATGGGTGAACTTATTACTCTAGTCTAGATCCTACTTTTTAAAATATAGGTACTCTGTTCTCTGTGTCTCTCACTCACACATACACAGAGAAACACAAACCATCTTGGCTATACCCATTGGGCATATCTTTGCAAACTTAATCCTAACGATACTAATCTATTTACCTGAGAGTAGGAAAAAGAATAAATGTTACAACAGATTAGAATTTCTGCTCTCTCAATATGTTTAACTGGGAACCAAATTAGTGAAAATCGGTTGGAGCCAATTCAGTATCTCAAAGGGTTATGCAAGTCTTTTTGTAAAAAAGGGCACTGAGATGTCATGTGGAACAAACAAGAGAGGGAACTCTGGAGTGTAAGAAGGTATAGTTATTATGATCCCTTTTGTTTAGAATAGGACAGGAAGTAAGGAACTCATGTGCCTACTGGAGGCTATCATTGTACCTCATGTTTGCATATGTTGTCACAACTTGAAAGATATCTCCTAATGTTATGAACCCTGATGAGGCAGATGTTATCATCCCTACTTTATATTTAGGAAAGAGCTCTCCGAAGGCACTCACCTAGCCAGTAACTGTGGGGCTGGGGTTCACGTGCATGTCTCTGAATCCTGAGGTGAGGTGCGCAGACCGTCAATGGGCCTCCATGCAGTGAGCATGGATACAAGTTAAGGACAGGGCCCTCAGTCAGGAAGATGGGTTTCCAATCCACTCACAAGCTCTAATGCCTTGGTACATTAATCCTCTCAAATGCTCATTTTCTTCATGTTTAAAGTGTAAAGAGAAGATTTCTTATAAGGATGAAATAAAAATGTTTGCCCAAAAAGGGCCGTGTTTAACAGAGTAAGTACAATCATTGAAATAAATATTCGGTGCTTGTGATTTCACTGTTACCATCAGCTAAGTATTTTTTGTGTGGTTGTTTTGTTTTTCCTACAATATAAGCTGCATTTTACAGTACTGGCCTTGAGATTTCTGATTCCAGTGGAAGGTTCATAAAGAGCCTGTCATGAGCCCAAGAATCTAGTGAAAAGGTGTGCACAGCCTTACAAATTTGAGACGTGTTTGAAAGCTCTCGGATTTATTTGTATTCAAGGCTCTCCAGATTGAATATGTGCATAGATTTGTACTTCAGTGTGCGTACTAGTAGTGTCTAGTTTGCTTCTATTTGGGCAAAGAGGCAACGGAAACATAAACCATAGGATAAGACAGAACAACTATTTATGTCACCATAGCTGAAACTTCAACAAAAGTAGCCTAAGCTATCTCTCTCTCTCTCTCTCTCTCTCTCTCTCTCTCTCCCTCTGACAATTCTAAACCTGTTTTGAGTAAGATCACTAGAAGTTGACATTACTACCTATGTTTGATTTTCCATGCATCTTGCTTTTTAAAGCCAACAGTGGGTCAAGGTGGTGGGACCTCAAACAGATACCGGATGAGCCACACCAGGCTTTAGAGGTGCTCACAGTAGCGGCCAAGGAGGAGGTCAGGGGAGGTCCCCTGCCAACATGCATGGGGATGAGGCTTGGATCATGCATGGGTCAGGACAGGGTGACAGGATGTAGCTGAGACATCAATCTCCATGGGGTGTGGGGAGGTGGCTGGTACATTTAGGGAAAAGGGCAATACAGGAGAGGAACCGGCAGATGGGCAGTGAGCATATCAGCTTCGTAAAGGAATATTATCTCTATTTTACAGGATTCAGCAGGGCCTCAATTCTATCCACTTTTTAGGAATGTCACTGGAGTGTGGTATTACCCACCGTCCTCACAGTCCCCTTTGATCTTTCAACAAATGCCCTTCTCTGGCGATGCTAATATTTTGCTGGGTGCTGAGGTGTTTGAAGATGTTTAAGAAATGGCTGTTTCATGAAACTCATGAACTGCTTTCTAGTTATGTCTAAAGAATTAACTAATAAAGTGGTTTAAGAAATATGTGTGGGGAAATATATATATGCCTAAGCGACCAAATGACCAAATAACTGGTGGCTATGATGCTCACTGACCATGCTCAGTGCAGGAGGCAGACAATGCAGGAGTTGCCCCCTGGTGTCAGTGTGCTCCTCCTGGTGGTCAGTGTGCTCCCACAGTGGGAGTGCCGCTCAGCTGACCACCCCGTCCTGGGGGCCCACCAGCTTGGTGGCAGCCACTCACTCCCTCAGTAGTCCTGCAGGTCCAATCTCCAGAGAACAGGCCAGGCACCGACAGACCAGTGTTGCCGGCACGATCCCGACAGCACCACTGGCCTCCTGGAAGTTGGCCTTGGTCACCACAGCTGCTTCCTCTCCCTAGACACTCCTCAAGGAAGAAATTATATAAAAGTGGCCTCCAGGTGGCTCCTGACAACTGGCACTAATGTGAGCGTGACGGATCCCTGGCCAGCAAGGGCGTCCCACCGCCCCCCCCCAGAGGGTTGATAGCATCCCAGTCCTCCTCACCCCCTCAGGACAGGTGCCAGATTCAGGGCTCATGGCTGGCAAGTACCACTAAGGTGGCGCAAGCCTCTCCCAATCAGGACTGACTGGGCTGGAGCCTGCAGCAGGTGCAGCAGGGCCAGTATGAGGGGGAGCAGCAGGCGTCATTGGACTGCCGGTTTTGGCCCAGTCCTGGCAGGCCACTTCAAGGGACCCCACCCATGCACGAATTCGTGCACTGGGCCTCTAGTATTAATATAATTTCTTTTGATGAATTCAGTAGGAACGGTGATCACCCAAGCAGTATATTTTCTAGCTCTAGCAAGCAGCATTTAAAGTTGAGTGTTAATTGTTTGGCTTAAAAGTGTAATTTATTTTTCATTGCTGAATTAGCAATACTTAGGCATATTATGCCTGCTTTGGCAGAGGAAGCAGATTAGTGAAGCTTTAGCACATGATTCTGAGAGGTTTGCGTTTGAAATTGAATGTGAACAACATAAGAGAGCCAACCTGTAACAAAGACAGGAGTTGTCATGACATAAATTAAGCATCTGTTTTGCACATTGCCGAAATTACTGAGCTTTATTCATAAAATATTTACACACTGTATTCATAGCTGCTATTGCTCACTGCCAACTGAACACGTTTTCTATCTCAAGAAGCAAATTAGTTCTCAACTTGTTAAACTTAACCCTCAATGTCCATATGTTTCCTTTATTGTTGAGTGGTTCATGAATGTGAAGTAAGTAGTTTTCATGTGTTATGGTCATGACTTAGGAATCACTGTGACTGTATATAGAAAGATATATAAATTTAAAAACATATTTATTAATTTCTGGTAGATGTGTAACAGTAGGAAATTGTAACCCACCCCACTCTTCTTTTGACACTGTTTCTATAAATGCTGACTCTGACTAATATGAAGCTTGTAGATAAACACCATGTCTGTATAAGAATCCTAGGAACAACTTCAGAAGATGCAGACTCTGACCTTCAGTCCTCCAGGTTTTGGAAGATTTGCTGATTTTCAACCATAGAACTAGGATGATGTAGAACCTAGAATGATGATGACCAGGATGATGCACATCAGACCATCACTTCACCAGTATTAAGGTCCTTATCAGGATGGACTGTGCTGGTCTGCAGGTAGAGCACTTTGATCTCTTTGTTCTGCTTTCCTTCTCCCTCCTTATAAAAACATCTGCCTGCTCTGAGGTGGGGAGATGGGATGTGGGGAGATGGGATTTGAATAAGACTTCCAATCTTCTTAGGTTACCAGCACTTGATTAAACCTCTTTCCTTTTTAAGCAGCACCTGTTTCAGGAGCATGACTTTCATGCAAGCAGGCAGCCAAACCTTGGTTTCCATTCCAGATGTACTAGAAAAAAAGGTTACTGGGGAAATTTGGAGTGTCTTTTAATGACTTTCATGGGTCCATTCACTGCAGAAAATCACGTACTCAGTTATGCATCATAAATGCTTAAGCATATTTGAAAGTTCCAGGGGGCTATAAACATTTATTCAAATTCTCAAAGAACTATCTGATAAAGAAAAGTAATTAAGAACAAATCTACTCTTTAGTTAGAGTGTGCATAATTTTAAGAAATAGAGATTAATTTGTAGATATTAGGTCGGTGATCCAAGAAAAGTGGTGCATTGTGGCTGCAGCTCCAACATTGATCCTCACCACATCTCCACAACTCAGCCTTTGCCAAGCATCAGGTCAGGGAGGCAAACACAGATTTCTGGCTACAGATAATCACCTCCTATGATAACTGTGGGAAAATTAGGATAAACCTGAATGTCCCACAACAGGGGGCAGCATATAGGCTACAGCAAGCGGAATAGGTATTTATCAACATGCAAAGCAGCCTGAGACATATTGATAACTGAAAAAAATTACTCAAAAACACTGTTTGTCGTTTACTGCCATTCATGTAAAATTAAGGAAATAAGGTCTTTGAGTTGCTATTGTTTTCTATATTAACAATTTTGATAGGATAGATTCAAATATTATAAAGGTTTTTATTGAGGAGGAGAGTTGAGTTTGACTGGGAGGACATTTTCATTGTTTCATCCTAAAATTTGGGTTTTATAGCAAACACAGATCAGTATTACTACTTGGATCTAAAACCAAAAATGAGAAAAGAAAAGCAAGAGAGACTTTTCTGGTCCTAAAAAAGCATGGGTGATCCGAGATCCAATCGTTGTTCTGGGAACCGATACAAAAATGACTGTTTACCTTTGAACTAGTTCAAATTTCAACTACCTAACGTGGCAAGTAATGTTTGTTTGATTTTAAATTGGCGATAATTCATTTCATGTCACAAGCACCCACATTCTGATGTGCTGACTTACAATGAAGAGAAAGGCATGACCCACAACAGTGACATGGGGAAGGATGTCTTTCCTGCTGTTGGCAGTGCTGTGCAGGTGAGGCAGTTGCCATCTTCCTGGATGAGCAGAGGCTGAGAATTATAGGCACCAAAAGCAACTCCTAGCAAGACACCCTTGTCCTCCACGTTGGGATGGCTATGCCATCCTTCTTCTCTGTCTAGAATGCTCTGCTCATCTCTCTATTCAAACACTGTCTCTGTGATGTGTTCTCATTTCTCTCAAGCACAAATACTCAGGTATACTCATTCTTCCCAAACCATAGCATGAACATTTCCCATCTGCATCTGTTCACAACATCTAATTCTCACTATTACACCATGAGCTCTTAAAAATTATGAATGGAATATGTTTCATCATTTGTGATTTTATTCTTCATCCTATCCCTTCAAAGGAGCTCAGTAGCATACAATGAATAAATTTTTAAAGTCTTGCATCTTCATGGAATATGAAATTTATCAATGAAAAGAAAGCTTTTACTCTCTATGAGAGATTGGTAGTTTTATTTAAAGAGTTAAATGAACAAAATTCACCTCAAAATGATGAATTGGTTTTAGTATGATTGACTCTAACTTTACTGTATATATTAGTAGATCCACAGAAACATTTCGTCCTTCAAAGTAGACTTCAGTCAGCCTTAAGGAGGCAGAGTCACAGACATGAACCATGGTGTCACCCATTGCAGAACCGCTCATTTTAGTGCTTTCCCATGATGCTGTGAGCATTTCCTGTCTCTAAAATAGATATGATTCTCTTTGTAAAGTACCATACTGACATTCTGATGGCAACCTCAGCTAACGTGCATCATAGTGGTGTTAGTTTTCAAAATCTAACTGATGAAGTCTGGGCATTAACAAAAGTAAGTCTCTGTCTGGGTCTTTATGTTGGGAAAACATAAATTCCAGCTGTGTCTCCCTCTTTCAGAGCTTCCCCCAAGGTCACAGAGGTCCAGTGGCTAGTTCGCTAGATGTGATCAGATGTGTTCCAAAGCACAACCAGAGATGTGTACCTTTATTTGTTGTTGTATTAATTTAGGTTTCCCTATGTGAGATGCTCAAAATGTTTAACAACATGGAATGGATGCTGGCCATAACATCTGCCATTCCCACGGGCCTGCACTGGATGAACTTTACCTTTGGTTCCACATACAATGTCTCAGGGGTGGGTGGGGTAAGGAGAAGAGAAGGTTTAATTGCTTAAAGATTTTAGAAAAGCTTTGCTTTAAAATACCCTGTTATTCCATTTCTAGCTTTATTTTACTCTACCCATTTCTATGTTAAAACAATATAAATTTGAATTAGATGTAAAAACAGCTATAAATTCAGAAGACAGAATGTTACTATTGACTGAGTGACTAGAAAAGAAGATGGAAAAGCATTTTAATTTTTTTAAGGACAGACAGACTTTGAACACTTAAATATAGAGACTAGATTAATGTAAGCAGAAAAGATGAAAATGTTGCCTAATGATTTTGGCATCAGGCTCTGTAGTGAGACATCAAGCATTTAAATTTGGATTTTAACACCAAATGTGTAAACTTGCTAAGTTACACAATCTTTCTAGCCTTCTATTTATTCCTATGATGGGAATATTTCAATTACCTCATAGAGCAGCTGTGAGTGAAAACTCAACTTTTTCAGGATCTATGAAAAGTCTTGGAAACATCTTTTAATGAATGATACAGCAGAGGCAAACTTCATAAGCTACACACACACACACACACACACACACACACACGCACACCAAAGTCTTTCTCACCCCAATTTTTATAGAAAATATCTTCTAAAAGTATATAAAATTAGAATCAAGCCACACAACCCTTCCATAACCTTCTTGTACATCTACTCATCCTAACTCTGACACGCTCCTGGGCAGGAGACAGATCAAGGACAAAGGCTAGACACAGGAAAAAAAGGCTGGTCAGAGCAAGCGAAGCCTCAGATGCTGGGGCCTGGGCATCAGCTGTGTGGAATGTGTGTAGACTTTGGGAGTGTAGCCATTTGTTCTTCCTAAAGTCAACTGTAAACTGCATTTAATTCTCCAAGCACTAAGGCTTCCAGGGGTGACAAAGTAGATTGTATCATATTAACTCATTTGCCAAACACAATTATAAACTCTGGACAAAATATTAAGAAGTAAATTATTTAAAGGCACTTAAGAGTTATCTAAAAGAATAGAAACTGAAGAGATTTTTTTTTCACTGAAAGAAGAGAACTACAGAAAAGAGAGCCACACTTTACTGTCTTTTCCTAAAGGACACTTCCAATTTTTTCTAGGTCATGAGAGATAGAGCTCAAGCAGAAGGCATCAGTACTTTAGGGCTTAGAAGTCAAAGGTAAGGTGTAGGGGGAGCTAGAGCTGCTGAATTTGAGGGAAAGAATCCCAGGAAAGAGAAAGAGACCAGCCCCTAAATCTGAATGCAAGTTTCTCTCAAATTATTGCCCACTCTGAACTAATTACTCAAGGGGTAAATGTTAATGATCACATGTTAAAATATCAGCTGGAAGACTAAAAAAGTCTGAGAAAAAATATTTCAGAAGCTGCCTGTCACTGGGGAGCCAGTTATTGTCCAATTATAGGGACTTGCTAACTATTTCAGGCTTTCCATTAGATCCCAAAGACTAAATTTTATGCATAAGGGCCATGTTCTTGAATGAAAAGCTATGTGTTAGAACTAATGGATAAAACAAAATAGAGTCACTAAAATAAATTGCAAAACCAATCCACTTGGAAGAAGATATATGTAATTCACTGATAATTTAAATGCCTGCTAGAAAAATAACAACACTTTTTAGAGAAAGATAACAGAATCCAGAGTTCCTACAAAGTATTATTTACAATACCTACACAGTGAAAACAAACAATAAAATATATATTTTTTAAAAAGGAAGGGATTGTCAGAAGGGATAAAAGAGCAAAACAAAATTATGCATTATTTACAATAGTTTTACTTAAATTTAAAGACACAGAAATGTCAAAGGTAAAAATATGGAAAACACTAAGCATAATAAACCTATATTAATATCCAAGAAAAAGTAGATCTCAAGATAAATAAGTTTATTGTATAAAGATAAAAGGTGACTACATCAAGAAGATATAATAATAACATGTTGGAGATTCAAAATATTTGAAGCAAACTAGATCTAAAGAAAGAGGCAAACTCTCAATCACAATTGAAGATTTTAATACCCCTCTCTTTATAAGTAAAACAGGTACACAAACAAACAAAACCAAGAAGGATATAGGAGACATCATTGTAAACACTGTTACCTAAGCGATGTACATGGAACCCTACACACAGCGATGGCAAGTACATACTGCTTTCAAATGTGCCTGGAACTTTACCCAGAATAGACCATCTGTGGTGCCACAAAGCAAGTCTCAATAAATTTAAAGTGGTTGAAGTTATACATAGTCTGACTGTAACAAAATTCCATGAGAAATCAATAAAAATGAAATACTTTTAAAATCTCCAACAATTTGAAAATTAAGCAAGACACTTCTAAAAAAAATTCCAACAGAAATTTCAAAGAATTGTAACCTATTTTGAGCTAAATAATCATGAAAACATAACAGGATGTGACAATAGCAGTTCTTAAATGAAAATGGATAGTTTTAAATATTTATATTATAAAGAGCAAGTGTAAATTCCAAGATGTATGCTAAGGAAACCAATACCAGAATAGTAAATTAAGTAACAAAAAAAAAAGCAAAAGAAAGAAAGGAATAGTAGAGTGGACATATAATGGAGTACTTTATGCCAATTAATTAAAGAATTAGATGAAATGGAAAAATTTCTTGGAGAACATGACAGTGAAATTAATGTTAACTGAGATATAAGATGGTCCAAGTTCAATACAGTTTACCCAATGCCTGCCATGCAAGAGATAGCCAATAGTCACTATCCATGTAAAGTCTAGGTCAGCAAGGTAAAAACATCAGCACAAAATGGGTTATAAGGAGGACAGTCAACTTATCTAGCACCCAGTAACAACTTTGAGTCCTTAAACATACAATGAAGATCATGAGGAAAACAACATTTCTGGAAATATTTTTATAGGAATAGGAAGATTTAATAATCAGGTGTATCGTATGTTAAAATAGAGATAAAAATAATTGTGTTGCCATCAAAAGGAGAGCATTTAAATAGAACTCATGCCCATTTTTCTCACACTGTGTTCACACTGGGATTGCGAGGATTGGACATACTTTTCCTGAGTAAAAGTGCTGTTCAACTCACAAATGCTTAAGATTTCTCTACCGCAGCATCTCTCAGATTCTCCGGTTTGCAAAAAGGGCCTGATGAGTCCTCAACAACTTCTATACAGAGGACTTCTTCCTCACTCTAATTGGACCTCAAACCTTCCCTTCCCGTAGAGGATCTTGTGACATTTACACCAGTGGGAAACCACCATTTGGGAAGCCCTGTGGTGGTGTTTCACTCTAAGTATTGGATCAGATGTTGGCTTCAGGTGTTTCTTACGGGGTAAAGGAAGCATCAAATAAATATGTTCTTTAAGAAACTCTTTCAATGATCCCCAGAGGTCGATTGAAGAAGCAGCTTTTCTGGCTTCTGCTGTCCCCAGGGCTGCATTCCCCCACCGGGTCCAAGTGGCACCTTAGGATGGCACACACTGGCGCTCAGAGCATCTGTCTGGATGTCGCTCACCTCCGCGCTCAGGCAACTTGACAAAGACCTGATGCCTCTCCATAGGGCATTACATGCACTCAGGGGGCCACATACAAATTTACTGCAGGAGCTCTGGGACATTTAAACATTTTCATTTAATACACAGCAGATCCATTTACAACCAGAGCACACCATGCACACATCTCCACTCCTGCACGCACTAGCTCTGCACCCTACAACCGGCCTCTTCCTGGCTTCTTGGTGTACGGAACTGTGCGCTCATTTGCATCCCCTTTTATTTAAGCTGTGTTATGGCATAAGGTCAGATAACGGTTTTTCGACCCTAGAATGCCTCACATATTCCGTATTCAAGAATCTTAGTTTTAGGGCTTCATTCAGCCATTTTATTTGGAATTCATAGCATCTTTATTGCGAGGCAGCTGTCGCAGGTCCCCCTACGGGGCGGAAACCTGTGATCATCCTTGCTGGAGAGAATGTTCCAGGCGCTGGAACCAGAATTCGGGTTGGCTTCTGTAAACAGAAGGGAAAACTTTCCAGACTCCTGACATATTTTTATTAGTTCTCTGCAAACACTAAATTAATAGTCACCAAATTTACTTTCTCTTCCCAAATGATTTATCATGACACTGCTATCCAGGCTGTTGGAGAATTCCTTAGTTTTTACATCCTGAAGAGCGACCACATGGGCAGATCACATAGGTCAGTTCCATTAAAGATCAGCTGTGAGGTACAGCCCTGGGAAAGGACCCCCAAAAAAGTGCTAGACATTCAGATCCTTTCTTGGTGAAAAGAGTTCCAGTCTGCTTCATTTTAAATTAAATTTTGATGACTTTTTTTATTGTTTTAATAAGTGGAACATAAACTCTAAAATTAGTTTCCCTAAGTCCTTAAGCCCTATTTTAATCACAGTTTATTAAAAAAAATAACGATACTCTGCATTTGAATCATCTTACCGAAAACTAGATTATACTCCTAGGATTTATGCAGCTGTACAAATTCTTACTGGGAGGATGTGTTATGAATGAGATTCCAGTGTAATTCTCAAAGTCCTATGACATTCTATAACTAATAGAACAGAATAGTAAATATGAATATTTTATTTGCTTATTCATTCGTGTATGCATCAATTTATTCTTTCATTCAAAAATGTGTTTAATTCTTCAGTTAAAGACCTACTATAGATCTGGCTTAACAGGAAGAATGTGGTGAGTAGGATCCAGTGTGATGAGGTGTGGTTCTGAGACTCCTGAGTCCAGATAACTAACGCATTCATCACTTTAATCAAAAAACGATTTTCCTGGTGTTGTCATAGGACAATTATGCAAGACACATTCACATCCTTGTCCCTCCTTCAAGGCAGAGGTCTCCTGCTGCCCTGCTGCCTCCTGCCCAGGTGACGCGTTCTGGCCACTGGAACAGGAGCAGACATAGGAGCAGGCCACTACACGTGTGCTGGTGGTCCAAGGCCCTTGCGCTTGGGCCACCTCCTGCACAAATAAACCAAGCCTGGGAGCCATCTTCCCCGATAGAGGAATTCCTAGAGCGGGCCTGACTGGAAGCCATGAGCAGAGCGCACAGAGCGCACAGAGGTGGCAGCTTGTGCATCTGGGCGAGGTAGGTATGCAGTTGTTCCACATCTCAGAATGACCGTCAGAACTTGGCCAGGGTTAGGAGGCTGTGCAGTCTGTGTTGAGAGGTAGAAATGATTCAGATAATGATGATGACAGTAATATGAGCTAACATTCATTTGGGGCTGATGGTATCGTCCAACAGCGCGATGAGAGGATGAGAGAAGTACCAGTCTTTCCATCCTGATCTTAGTGAGGCCAAGCCGGGGTCACACAGCAGGCCAGGCCTGGAGCCAGCGCTTTTCAGAGAGCTGAGCTGCATCTTGCAAGCACTTAGAACTGGCTGTGTGTGGTCACCTTACCTGCAAAGAATGAGCGTCATACAGAAGAGCCAGGTGGCTGAGGTTGGTGTGGCATACAGACACCATGTACGTTCTGTCTCAAGCATATCATATGTAATGTGGGCCTGCATCTATGTGAGCATATTTGTGTCAATGTGCCTGTCTACCTAGAAATACACAATATTATAGGGTGCAGAGCCACCTCGTGCAGGAGGTGGTTCAAGTCCAAGGCCTCAGACCACCAGACTTGAAAAGGAACAAGTCTTCTTGCTGCCGAAACCAATCTCATTTTGAGCCCATGCTCTCTCCTCTTCCTCCAGCCTTGGTTCTGTTTCTGAGACATCTGGCCATCGCCTGCACCTGTGTGTAAATATGAGTCCATCTGAAATACTGAAATTTTGGGCTATAATGTACCATTATGTGCCGATGACTGCATCAGCACCACTCTAAAGGTAACACAAATGTCCCAAGTCAGGGTTCCATGTATTTGCTACTAAAACTACCTAAATACCCAAAATGTAGTGAGCAATTGAGATGATTAGATGCAAAGTTAAAAAACAAACAAACAAAACAATTCCAGCCTCTGTCTCAAGGACGCTCTTGTTGGTCCTCTTCTGAGCCTCTGTGTCATTCCCCTAATTCTGCCTTTCACTGAAATCTCAGGACTGCAGCCCGGCAACGCCCCCCTCCTTGCTCTGGGTTTTCGCAACTCCTTTTGGGGCTGCATTGTGGACTCGGTTCTACGTCTGAAATGCAGCTACGCCATTCGTTATACTTGGGGTCCAGCGTGAATTAACGCCATCCCTGCAAGGTTGTGCATCGAACCAGGAAGGAATGAATAACTTCCATCAGACATCCCTATATTTTATGTCAAGGCTCTGCCATGTCGTCTGGAGGAAAATCCATTTAATGAACCTGGCCCTCAGCAGCTAGGTGAGTGGCAGAGAGGTAACCAGCCGCTGTCCAGGACACGGATTGATACCTGACGTGGGGCTGCAGCTGGAAACATGGCGGGTGTTCAGACGCGCGTGGGCCAGATAGGACTCCCACACGCCACCCCGTTCATTACAGGAAAATGACAGAGGATCACTTTGGCGAGCATCCTGCTCCAATTTCACCCCCTCCTGAGAGATTCGCCTTAGAGTTCAGCCCTAGCCCCTTCTCCCTGTAAAGCTCCCGTTCCCTGACTCCTGGAGACATTCCGTAGTTAGCACACCCAGAAAGCAGAGGCTCAGGGTGACCTCACACCCACACCATCCCTGTTCCGAAGAACCGGGGCCTCGCTCCTCTCTCCACTCGGCTGCCATTAGTGGCAACCCCCTCTTGTCCTTTTTAATTTTTAATTACCATTGTCTGTTCACCTTTGTTTTACCCATGACATCTTCAATTTAAACAGTATCCCAGAGGTTGATGTGCAGTTTTCTTTTCGGCTTAAGTGACTGCAGCTCGTTGGGTTGTTAATTATGCAGGGAGGTTTGCACGGCTGAGGCTGGTAATTTGAATATGCTCTGATGTCAGGTCTGTCTCTGGGCGGCGGAGCCTGGGAAAGGATTATGATGATGTATATATGGTTCATGGCTAAGTGGGCTAATGAAAGGACCTCATTTAATCAAACACAATTAATTAAATTAACTTATGATATTAACCCATCTTTCTGTGCATGTATAATTTATATTAATTGATTTGCTGCATGCCAATGGACCAATCCGGTGGGCTGCGGACAGCCTAAGGAGGAAGGAGGTGTCATTAGCATGGCTTTGATGCAAACCATAATTGATGGGTCAGTGTGTTTTAGGGATGTAGCAAAAGCTTTGCTAATTGTCATAAGAAGTTGAAATTGATTGTGTCTGCATTAGTACATAAATTTAAATTGATTAATGTTTTGTTCTAAAATTAATGTCCATTCTGGATGGGTGATACAATGCTTTATTTATTGGATTCATTAATGCAGTCTAAGGAAAAATAGTGTTGAAGTTAGAGCAGATCATTAAGAGCGAGTTCAATGGGACCTTCGTGGAGCCAACAGCACCCCACTGCCGGCCTGCTCTTCGGACATGTTTGAGCACAAAAGCCTCTGTGAGACCATCCAGGTCCAGCGTTTAATTACAGCTCTTTTACAGACAATTACTACCGGAAGACCCCTAAATGTGGAGCACAGTGTGGGGTCCTTGGGGTGGGGGCATCTAGAAACAGCATCATATTCCAGCCAAGGCTCAGATGTTTACACCGACCTCCCCCACACAAAAGGGAATGCTCTCAAACTTGCTTGGATGGTAATTTATATTTTACAGCCGATTGACAGAGATCACAAAATCTAAAATCACAGACACTTTATGAGGGCGTAGAATTTTAGCTCAGGCTGCAAGTTTCCGAGGCCCTCCCTCGTGGTGATTTTTATTCTGAAGATTCTCTAGTTACTGTGATTTGCAACCTACCTGGGATTACGTTTGTAAAACAAGCATTTAATTGGGTGAACTTTCCCAGCCTGGTCTCTGATATTTTCGAGACCCATGGCTAAAACCACTTACATCCAGAGCATAACCCGGAACTTGGTTATTACTAAAGCACAAAAATAAGAAGACAGTGAGAGACCTACAGAAAAATCAGTTTAATTCATTTACAACTCCTTTTTTTTTTTTTTTACCAGAGAAAGCTTAGCATCTGCTTCTTATAAACCAATTTAAATAGAAAATGGTTCTTTTTTTATGGGTGGAATAAAGCGGTGTGGCTCTTGGGTTTTTACTACGGAGCCCTCGTGCTCTGTCAAATGGGAGTCTCTGTTTTCATCAGGCACGTTTGAGCCTCAGATGCCAGAGAGAAGACGCGATCTGTCTCCTCACTGCCTGTTGAAGTATGAAAGTATTATTTACAGACAGCTTCTCGAGTCTAAAACGGTTGAGTTATATTCAGATATCGCTCCATGTGGTGGCACCATCGAGTAGCAAACAGTAATTGGTTCTCAGGAAGTAACTTCTTAACTTTGGGGATTGCGGTCATGGCTGCCAAGTGCTGCTTTTCCATTGTCAGATTTTAAGGACAGCAATCCAAGCTCGGTCATATCATTGTGTGATGAGCTCTGTCGCAGCTGCAATTGTGTGTGCTGCGTGGGAAATGAAGCTCTTATTACTTGTTTAAATTATGTTTAGTTCCCCCGCTTCCTGTGGCCGGGATTTCCACATGCCGAGTGTGTGCTGGGCACATAAAGCATATTTGTACACGCGTCAGCGTCTTGAACAGCCAGCAAGAAGCCAGCGTGGATTGAGAAATTCCCATGTTCTGATTTTTGTCTTCAACGTGAAAATGGGAAGCAGCTCATTGCATGTTGCATTGGAAATACTTACAAATAAAATCTCCCCTGTCTTCTACAAGAGTGCTTTCTGTAGGACACGGGGTACAGGGACAGGCTCCGTCTCCCAAAGCGGGGTTAGTTGTCAGTGGTTAATGGGATTGAAAGCAGCGGGTGCTGGTGACAGCCACTTGGGAGAGAGGCGTGCAGGGCAGCCCCATGTCAGCCTCACGTTACAGAAAAACAACTCGAGGTTGCGGTCACGTCACAGCGTGCACGTTTCTAGCACAATCACTTTAAAAAGCAGCTATTTTAAAAAAATGATTGTCCTGTTGTTGTTGCTTTGGATGTTACTTTAAAGCAGCTAAGGAGAAAAACCGACCGCAGACGTCTTCCTGATTCTCGGCCACACAGAACTCACGGGAAGAGCTTGGGAATCGGGGTCTTAAATGGAAGTGTTTGCTGGCATTTCTGAAGGTTGGGAAGGTAACGAAGATAGTGATTTAAAATAATATTGTCTTAATCCAGCAGTTTTGTGAATGGGCACAGATGTTCCAAGAGAAAATTAACAATGTCTTGCGTAAAAAACCTTAACTCTGTGCAGAAGGTGGTGGTAATTGGAATAATTATTTTGTTAATCAGATAGTGGCTTATCCGGAGACAGGGCAGGGCTCTCTGCTGGACCCAGTCCCCGGGAGTGGGGGCAGCCCAGGAGGCCGGGGAAGAGGAGACCAGCTTCCAACACGCCACGTCCTCTGTTGGTGAGGATGGGAACCTGCCGGCTGAGGCCAGTGCTTGCTTTCTGTTTCAGACCCGGCCCCAGACCAGCGCTGGCTTGTGTTAGAACTGCATGTCAGGGCTGTGATGGTCAGTTCTCCTTCCATCCCTGACGACACTGAGGAGGCCTCAGCAGGTGGAACAGCCCGGCCAGCAGTAGGTGTCACTGTAGGCAGTAAGAATTGTTCCAGGAGTTGCTACATAAGGGCAAGGATTTCCAAAGTCTAAAAGCAAGAATACAAAAGAATCATACAATTCTGGCCAAGTTGAATGGAAATATGTTTAACAGTGGTCTCGAATATGGAATTGCTGCGGTTTGTTGACGAAGTAGAAATAAAAGCCCCCTGGAATCCTGTTGAAGCTGATGTGGACACACAGGGAGTCCTGCTGTCCGTCACCCTGGAAAGCGACCAGCTCTATACCCACAAGGCCAGGCATCCCTACACCTGCTCCCCTCTCCTCTCTGTCAGACAGGTGCACCATTCATGCCCTATAATCTGAATACTATCCAGCCAATCAGGGCTTCTGGTTAGAGATGTGCAATGCACTTCATAAAGAGCCCTCTCCCTGCCTCCACTCTCCCCCTAGTGACTTTGCTATACGCCTACCTAAGACTTGAGAAAGAGAGAAAACATCTCTTCGGAGGATGGACACGCCGTTATTATGTGTTTATCTTTAGGGACACTTTGTGAATGTGCCTAGCAGTCCTTAATACTGCATGCATAGGAGACCGACGTAATTATCCACGCCAACTGTATCGTGAGCCCCGGGGAATCACAAGATGCTAAAAAGGGTGCACTTTTATCTGTCTTTCCCTTTGGACTCCCAGGTACAGACAATGCTCAATCTTAACAGGTAGGTGGTAGTTTGGGCTTCATACAAACACACTTTGCCCATAGACAGCCAAGGTCTTCTTGGTTTGTATTTCTTGCTGCTTTCAGGATAAAGTCTCGGTTTCTGCTTCAGCCCTCTGAGTCTACAACCGAATGCTGCCCGCCCGGCATCTGGTTCGGATAGGGGAGGGGCACAGTAAGAACTCCAGTCTCCTGCTGTCCTCCTGGGCATTGGCCGGAACAGGGGAAGGTGCACAGTAAGGACTCTCTAGTCCAATGGTGCCCTCGGGCCTTTTCTTTGGGAGGTAATCTGTGCAGGAGAAACTGGATTTGTTGGGGGTTGATTTGCCTCAGATACATGTACTGCTTATTCAAAAACATTAAAGGTCAGATTTATTCTCCTCAGCCAGGCAGGTAACCGTTTGAAATGGCCTGTTCTTCCTCATCCAAGGGGCAGGGGAGATAGGAGAGGGTAAAAGAGGAATAAATGGTGACAAAAGGAGACGACTTTGGGTGGTGAAATGCTCGATGCAATATACAGATGATGAATTGTAGAGGTGTACACGTCAAACCTGCATCATTTTATTAACCAGTGTCACCCCAATAAATTCAATAAAAATGGTTATGATGGTAAAATTAACAAGCCTTCTGGATTCTGGTGTGTTTTCCACATATCAGAAATAACTAGGGGAGGTCTGACCCCTACCTGACCCTGAGTAGGTTAAGGATGTGATCTTATGATGGACCAGGGTGGCTGGAAGAGGCACCACTGTGTCAGCGAGGCTCTGGGCACTGAACCCCAGTGGCATAGTGAGCAGAGGCGAGTGTTCTCACTGTCATCTCTCTAAGGCTGTTTGCACCGTCTGGCTTCCTGTCCCCGTTCCTATCTACCCAAGCGATATACTGACAAAGCTCACACTTGCACCTCAAGTGTATTTACATAAATCAATAACCAGGAAAGGCTTACATGAAATTAAACATTTCACATTACACGTAAATACACTCTGTCTTTAAAAAATAACTGTTGTGCTTAAATCTATCCCATATATTTTATGCTAAAATAAATATTTGACTTCTCTTACAATCTTCATTCTTAATCAAGATGTTACTCTAAAAATAGGATGCTGCCGTAGGCTAAGAATATAAATTCCCTGTTTGATTCAGAATACTCTGCAATATAATTCAGAATTTGAATTATTTTATCTACGGACATCGAATCAAGGCTCAAATTTCAAGTGGTCTCTGAAGTTGCCCATTTTTACTATAACTGTACTGTCTGCTTGAATTTGCTGGACACGCACCAGGACCCATTGTACTCATCTTATCAGCTTGCTGGGTGGGGAGGAGCTTTATTTCTCAGCTATGAAGAATGATGCCTGAGGACAGTTGAACTTTGGGGAAGGCTTTTATTTCCATGTGTTGATAATAATGTTATGATTAATTAGTGTGGATTAATTAAACGGAGGAGAGATAGTTTTTTTAAAATATATATTTTCTTGATTTTTTTACAGAGAGGAAGAGAGAGGGATAGAGAGTTAGAAACATCGATGAGAGAGAAACATCTATCAGCTGTCTCCTGCACACCTCCTACTGGGGATGTGCCCACAACCAAGGCACATGCCCTTGACCGGAATCGAACCTGGGACCTTTCAGCCCGCAGGCTGATGCTCTATCCACTGAGCCAAACCGGTTAGGGCGAGAGATAGTTTTTAAATGGCCCTTTAGTTTATTTTATCTTCAGTGTTTACCTGGTGATATTTATAATCCTAGAATGTCAATATAATTTTAAGTGTTTCTTGTATTTCTAGAAATTGATTTTTTTTCAATAATTTGTTCCAAAGTAAGTTAATGGGTTGTAAGAAGCCCAGTGGGTTTTTAATACAGATGCACAGCCAGACAGGGGTGTTTTTATAGTCACCCTAGGACCCCCATGTAGTATTTCTTACTTCGTGTAGAAGAAACCAGACTGAGAGCTAGTATTTTTTAAAAGTTCTGTAAAAAGGTTAAAAAATAATTGATTTAAAAAATGCTGAGAATGTAAATGAAGCTAGAAATGCCCTATGCTATCAAAAAGTCAAACCCAAGCAAACCAGCAGAAAGGCACTTAGGTTAGTGACGACATTGTTTATGCCTCCTGCAAAAATAGTTGTAATTCATCAAGGGTACAGGGCATAGTTTGAACAATTACAACAAAAGCATTGCCTTTTCTGTACTATAAACAAGCATTCTGCATTTTGATTCATCTTTTTCTAGTTGACATTGTAACATTTATAAATGTTCATAATGATGAGACATATGCAAAATTTCGCAATGCTGATGATAGCATAGTGCTTGTACGTTACTGTATGATATGCATACACAGCCCAAACATATGGGAGATATTTCTAGAGTCCGCTGTGGAATTTTGGAATATGTACTCCAACGAAGAACTGCTGCGACCATTGTGCTGTGAAGTTCCAACCCTACATCTACACAGTATTATTTCACTTTGACCTGGCTCTCCTGTACTGATTTTATGAAGAAAGTCCACTGGATTTGACTGTGGTATTTCCTTTAAAGATGCCCATTAAGTGTTAATGCTTTCAGCTGGTAAAGTAGTGTTTCTAATACACAGAACAACACTGTCAATAAGATGACCCCAGAGTCTCCAGGGACCCCATGCCAGCGTGTTGGACAGAAGCCAGACCACGCTAGTGGGTGTTTTACTGCAGACAAAGGAATGGGTGAGCACAAACCTTTGTTATCTTAAAATATCAAAATATAAACACTTAAAAATCAAATTTAAACCCAAAAGTGGAATTGAACTCGTTGTATATTTACAAGCCTTTTGATAAAAATATAGTATCAGAATTTTCCTTCTAATTCATCAATACATGAAATCATAATTTCTTAAACTAATATTTTTAGCTAGTGTTAAACCTAATAAGGTTTGTATTTATTTCCAAGTATCATGGCCAGTGAACGGAGAAACAGATTAGTCCCAAGTGTAAAAATTGCCTTTCTGTATAAATTGGCCCCAAAGGGAACTTTTCTGGATCGGTTTCTTGTTCCTCGACACGATCCAGTCAAAAATCATATTTGTCCCCTTGTCATGTCACCTTAGCAGGGTGAGCTGAGTACAGGGAACAGGTGGCCCTGTGTATTGATCAGAGATCATGGCAAAGAGCTGTTATTAGATGCTGAACGTACCAGGAGGGCGTGAGAAATGAAGGGTGCGGGGCCAGGTTATTGATGACGGCAATAACCGGGCCGGCGGGCCCTGGCGCAGCCCTGGAGAGGGCCAGACACGCACATCACCGGCCGTGCGGGCAGCGACAACATGAAGAAGTATAGGGCACAGCCTCTCACCTGGCAGACTTATTAAGTTCAATGGAGGAAGATGAACTGTTTCAATATGTTAAACACTCGAGGCTGTTAAGAAAGAGTTGCTGTCACAGGGAACACCGTTGTTTGGGGAGCTTGCCTTGTCTTTTTGTTATTTTCTCCTTTTGGAAATTGGAATGCGTTTCCACTCCAGCGAGACCCGTGTGTCTTCGCTCTCTGGGCAGGCTTTAGAGACAGAAAAATGCAGCCTCCCAGCGTGAACGTGGTGAGCCTCTCATTTCTGAAACTTGCTGATCAACCTGCGAGTCAACCCAGGATGTAGGCTCAGCTGTGCCGAATGCACGGGAATATTAATTTCCTCTCCATTTGCTCGGCCAGCCTCCCCAGCCAGCTTCCTCGCAGACAAACCCCGCCACGTTCTAGAAGGCGGTGTACCGAGCCTTCAGGTGGTTCGGTGTGGAATGAAGGGGGGAGTTCTAACCCACTTAACGCACAGTCAGAATATGCGATTTAACCCTCCCCGCCCCCCATGTGATCAATTTGGGAGCCACAGAAGATAAGAAATTTAATTCTACCTTTTGCAGGAGTTCAGCGAGCTCTAAACTAAGACAGACAACACTCAATAGAAATTTCCCTTCAGGGGTGACTTCCTTCTGCTGCTGAAAGGCCGCAGGTGACTCATGTTTGTAATCCGAGACTCCTTCAGACTCAGACAGCACTTGGTTTCAGGACCGGAGTTGGCCCTGCCCGCTGTGGTTGGCATTAGCCGAGTCAAACCTAGACGCAGAGATGGCAGGGGGTGATCATGAATTGGAATCTTCACCGTGGACATAAGGGGTGCCGACCAGGCCCTTCAAGGAGTTCTCTTGTGGCCTGGGTTCCACTTCCCACCCTGTAACAGGAACAACTCAGCACACCTGCTTACCTTCGCAGGCTTGCCCAGATGAAACAGGTATCTTTTGAAAGAGCTGGTTGATCAATAGTTTCCATTCATTTAAAAAAACTAAGCTGTTTCCCAGGTTGCGTGTTCAATATTCCAGCATAAATTCTAATGTTTCATATGTATTTCATCCTCCAAATTGGCTGTCAGATTCATCCCATAGTCCCCTCTTGCACATAATCAGTTAGAATATTATACTCAAATTCCAGTGGGATGAGGACCCCACATCCATGGACTGTGTGTGTGTGTGAGTGTGTATGTTCACCAAGCATGAGTTTTGACCAAGCTGGGCAAAGCAGCATTCTAATTTGCTATACAGTACTTGATGGGTTTTTTTTTTCCATGTTCTTAAAAAAGTACCTGAAATTTTAAAAATAACATGGAAATTGTGAAATCATTTAGCAGGACCTTGGCACCAGTTGAGACTGGATGCTCTGTGGTTCTGTTCACTGTCCCTAAGGGAGAACTGGTCCAGGGGTCTATTCCCAGGCTGGCCACAGCAACCTATAAATAAACGAAGTTAATGCCATTTTCTGTCCTAACAAAAATAAACCGTGTCCCTGCTCGGTGAACCCGAGAGCAGCAACTCTATTTAAACAAGTTTATCACCGGCATCACTTAGCCGCGTAGAGACTGGGCCTAAGAAGGGGTCCACACAGCAGCATGGGATTGTCTAATTAAGGTGCCAGCCTGGAGAGCCAGGTGGATGAATCACTGCCATCAGCCGCAGCAATTACCAGGTGGTTAGAGAGCCAGGTGCACGCAGGCCGGGTGCGTGCAGGCGAGGTGCACGGCTGCCACATGGCCCGGAGAGTCACACCCTGGAGTCTCTGCCACAGTGATTCCTCCAAGGGACGGGCGTTTGGTGGCAGAATGCGTTGGCCTCTCCCTATGAAAAGCGTGCCAACGCCAAACCTAGAGAGTGATTTTGTTGGATGGAAGTGTTGCTTACGTAACAAAGCATTCCTTTTCTCATAGATGAATGGTGTCCGATGGGAGATTCAGTTGTCCTGAATTCATATCATCTGCTAACCTACCTCTCCCATGAGGTGGTGGGGACCATGCTCACCCTCAGTGCTATGGCCACACCTGCTGCGTGACGGTTGCCCGACAGGGAGGACGTGGGACCCTGGGCTCGCACTCGGGCCAGGCCTCCCTGAGAGCCCCTCCGTCGTAGCGCCCTCCACTCTTCCACCTGCCAGAGCGCTGGGCACTACAGTCACCTGTGCGGGGCCTTGGAGTGTAGCCCCACACTGGAAGGGATTTTGTCAGGTTTTCCCACGGTTGGAAATGTAGAATCTCTAAGACTGGCTGGCACCCAGTAGGTGCTTAAATAAATCTTAGTTGAATGAAAAAATGAGTCACATAATCTGCAGGAGGAACCACACAGTGGATGGTATTACCCCATTATATAGATGAGAACACTGAGTCTCAGAGAGGCTGACATGCTCATGGGCACACCCTTCTCTTTTAAAAGGAACACGTCTAATTTTCCATACTCTAAGATGGTTCACATCCAACTGAATTATTTACTTGGACCAGGGCTTTCCTAGTTGAATTGTTTGTGGTTTTGTCTTGTAAATACTGTAATATTGTCAGACACACATGTGCAAGTTTAAATGGGCTTATGAAGTGTGTAATTCAAAGGTTGAATGATCCCATAGATTAAATACCCCATTGAACTGATATAAAGAAATATTAGAGCTATTAGGTTCCATTTCCATTCTGATTCCTTTCCCATCATAATGTCATCCTTTGGGCCGGCAGTGAAGACTTTGTACAGGGGTGACCTGAATTCAAACCTGCAGGATGGAATCTCACACAGTATATCACAGTCTAAGAAGAATTTCACAGTCATACAGAAATTTTTTTCACCACTAAATTTTGACTACTCGAATTTTCTCAGGGACAAAGGAGTAGACTGCCTTTCTACAATGATTTTTGAAATATTATATGTTAAGTTTAAAAAAAAAAACCAGAAGTATTTCCTGCTCGGGTCAGCTCACACACAGGCAGGCATGCGTGTGCACGTAGGCCAGTGATGGCGGACCTTTTGAGCTCGGCGTGTCAGCATTTTGAAAAACGCTAACTTAACTCTGGTGCCGTGTCACATATAGAAATTTTTTGATATTTGCAACCATAGTAAAACAAAGATGTATATTTTTGATATTTATTTTATATATTTAAATGCCATTTAACAAAGAAAAATCAACCAAAAAAATGAGTTCGTGTGTCACCTTTGACACGTGTGTCATAGGCTCGCCATCACTGACGTAGACACACAGGCGTTGTTCTTATACGTGCCTTTCCCCTTACTATTTTATCTGAAGCATTTATGCATTTACTGCACATTTCCTAACAGTACAAATTTTTAATGTTCAACAGCCTCATGAAACTTGAGTAATAATACACTACTCACACTCTTGATACCACCATCCTTCAGAGGAAGAAGGGGCTTTTAGAGGCAAGTATCAAAACTGCAGAGGACCTGAGTGCTCTCTGAGCCCATGGGGAGGGCGGTGGACGGAGCTGGCAAAAGTTCCTGGAGCCTGAAGTCTGGAAGTGCCTCTGGATTTTAACCAGCACTCCCTTGCCGGGTAGCTGCCAACCCAGCCCTGCTGGGAATCCATCCTGGGTAGCTTTCACTGCCGGGAAACAACGTTGCAATCATCGCCAGTTCCAAAGAAACATATGTTCTTTCAACTCTAAAGAAAAGATCGACTCCAGCTACCTGGAGGTGAGGTACATCTTTTATATTTTCACCCTATGCATGACACCATATCGCACTTCAGTAGTTCTCACACTTCTAATGCAACAAGATGTCACATGATCCCTAATTAAGCAAGAGAAACACCTGGGTTCTTTCGGGCTTGTTCTCCTGTGCTTACCGTGATAGCAGTGTGGCTTCTGGCTACAGCTTCACAAACACCAAGGGAGGAAATGGTTCTTTAAAGAACAGGAGGCTGGGAGGGCAAAGAGAGGTTTGAGGGGAAAAGCAGAAACAAAACCTTAATGTTTACATGGGCTGAAATGGACCACCCTCAAGAAAGAGCGAGCCCTCCGGTATTTGGCGTCGGGACAAGCATCGCTGTGGAGGACCCTCTCTGCCTGGCTGGAGTCGGCCTCTCCCCCTCCTCCCACACTCGGCAGCTCTGCCCCGGGACCGAGCGACCTGGGAGAGGGCACCCTGCCATCCCAGCAGATGGGTGTGCTGGGGGGCCTGGAATCTGGCTCAAACCTGTTTCTTAGGGGCAACATCCCAGCTAGAGACATTCTTGTTTATGTGAGTGGAATTCCGCTCACATAGCGCAGGGAATATTTGCTCCTGTGCCCTGTTAAGTTTTGTTCTTAGGTTTTGAATCAGCACATAGAATGGGCATTGAATGGTGTGTATGGCACATGAAGCTATGGCCAAGAGTGACTGGCAGTTTCTCTAGAAAACGGACCCCTGCCTCTGGCCCCGCCCACCCGATAGCCACACACAAAGTGCCCGCCTGCTGCTTTGTCCAGGAGACCCTCACGGAGCCCCGTGGTGAACATAAGGTTTTGGATAGAAGCTCAGCCCTGAGTTAAATGTCCTAGGAAAGCGGGGTAGTCACAGTGGGGGTGACTGCATTTTACTGCTGGGATCCAAAGAGAGCCTTTATTTGATGTTTGTCTTATGATGGGGCACTGATGGTTGGACATAGTGTTGACCTTGACCAGCTCATGGTCCAGGGAGAGACAAAGGTTACACCAGTACATCCAAAATAACAAAACTTTTTATTTATTTTTAATATCAACTTACAGCCCCTCATTTCTGGGTGACTTGAGCCCTGATTCAAGTCCCCCCCAGTTTAGTGAAAATCACCTCCATGTAACTATGTAGTCTAATTGTGGTCCTTCGGGGCAATTAATAAGAGCTTCTGGCCCTTCCAGAACGTAGGTGCCCACATGGCACAGCATCTGGCCACCACCCCGGGGCCCGGCAGCCCCCTGCACCAGGGAAGGGACTGTCGTTGTTCTGTTCCATGTGTGGGACCACTCCCCACCCCCATCGATAATATTTTTTCAGCATATCATAACATTATCGGCAGTCAGAAACTAAAACACTTGAGAGCCAATGAGATTTTGTCTTTTCCCAATTTCTCTCTGAAGTCAGGGGCCCTGGAGGGGCCCTCCGGGGTTTCCAGCTTGGCCACATCCCTGTCCCTGTCTCCCCAGAGTCCCCAGCTGTCCCGAGAAAGCTTGTCCTCAGAGACCTGCTGCTGTCTTCTGGTGAATCCACACTGGCCCTCCCACCAGAACCTTCCTTTTCTGTTTCAATGCAATGAGATTTTCTTTTCCTTTTTTTTTTTTTTTTTACGTTTTTATTGAGGAAGGGAATACATCGGATCCACTTAAGAGAACTGGTAAGATGAATGATACGATTTTTTCGTGGTAGCCACGAGGAAGTCCATTTTAACATGCCTTTTAGGGATTTTGGAATTTATCAAGAAATGAGAAATCATCGAGTTCCCAGAGCCGCAGGCATTCATGACACACACGTCAGGGAGCATTGATTTTGTGCTCATGCCAGGGACACGGGAAGCGTCAAAAACAAGGGATGCTGGGACCGGCCCCTGCGCGATTTTGCAGGTCGCGTTTGCAGGAGGAAGAGGCCAGTGCGGTATCTATGTCTTGGCTTCTGTCCCCATCCTTTCCGGAGATAAAATACAGAGTTCCTGAGAGTAAGCCCACTGACTTTTAAGGCCAGTTCTTCCTGATAAAGTTAAAAACTGCCCTAAAACGCTAAAAAGACAGCACCCCCAGCCCGCCCAGGACTCGCTGTGGAGGCAGCACCTTGGTTTCAGAGAGCCCTCCTTCCCTCACAGTGGGGTTCTGCCTCTGGCTGCGTCCAACCGACAACCACCGGGTGTATGTGTCTCAGCGTCCCAGACCCCAGATCCCGTCCAGTCATTTTGAAGAATAGATGCCAGGGCCTCCCAAAGGAGGTGTGAGTTACCCTCCCCATGGAGACGGGACGAATGTCACAGGATCCGTATTGCCCTCCACAACATTGAAGGGCACACCCGGGAGCTTCCTATTTTACTGTGTGACAGTGGCTTGTCCACGTGTCCACCCAGCCTCTGTCTCCCATTCATTCCGCAGATACCTGTCCCTTCCCGGAGCCGCCCTGCCCGCCAGGGGGTTCTGTTCCCTGGTTCACCAGAGCTGCTACCAGCCTTGACAAAGGACAGGGTGTGATAAACTAGTTCCCCACGAGGTGTGAATTACTAATAAGTACTTAATGTGTTAGCCTTCTTGGGATCTTTGCATTTTAATAAGAGCAATTGCTTAACTGAGAGGAATGGATTTCTAATGGTGTCCGCCCCAGGGTGTTAAAAATGAAGTTTAGGTGGACTGAAGGTGGGCGCTTCCAGGATGATTCCAAAGGTGATTCCTCTGCTTCCATTCAAGACTGAGGTTTGAATAAAGGTCTGAGTCACCATCTCACCTCTCAGACACAGTGCACTGACCCTGGCTTTACGCTGCACAGATGAGAGGACAGGTAAGGGTGTGGCCAGATACGATTATAACCAACTTGTTGGGAGACATTTCATAAAACCCGCAACCTCGGAAAGCACAGAGTATCAGGGAGAAACAAAACGGGTGAGAAGAGTGGAAGGCCGCCTGGGGTTTAGGAGAAGGCACTGGAGACAGCCTGGGTGTGCAGGCCATCTCCAGGAGCGTGCAGCAGGCCGATGCATTCTTATCCTCAAACCCTGTGAGGGCTCTGATATTTTTCAGCTCCTTGCTGTATGTGGCTGCTCCCTTCATCTCTCCCCAGCGTGGCTGTGTAATGAGATGGGGCCCAACAAGGCAGTGCCCGCGCCCAGGGGAGCCCATCCATCTTGATTCTATTCCTGCCTGACACGGGCGTTGCCCTGTGACACAGGTCGGGTCACAGCATGGCCATTATCCCTCGTTTGCACACTCCTGCTCCTCCTAACCACCGTCTGCAAGTCAAAGCCAGATGATTTGTGCCGATTTCATGGGGCACGGAGTGGAACATCCGATGGCTTTCTACACGGCTGGCTTATACCACCGTGTGCCCCTAGCAAGCTGCTGCGTCTGTCAAAACACAATTTCCCCTTCTTCTGGGCTTTGATAGAGCTCCGAGGACCCGAGGTCTCAATTATGAAATGTCATGACAGCACCACGCGATTTCACAGTCATTTCACCGTGTCGCTCTGAGCTTCCTCCAGGGCCGCCTGGACACGGCTGGAGGCCACGGTGGCCTCCGTGTGGAGACCCGGCAACAAGTGGGCTGGGGACCAGGAGCCAGGGCCCCAGAGGTCACCTATGGGACAGAGGAGAGGAAAAGGCTGGGAAAAATCTCATCCATGCTCCCAGGGCTCAGCTCCAACGGAAGCCACGCATCATCCAAGTGCCCGGGTGAGCCATGCTTCATCCATCTGTCCTTTCCTGCAGTTTCTTCAGAGACTTATTTCAAATGACAGAGTTGACAGGGAGAGAGCTAGGAAAACGGGGAACCTTGTTGTTCAAAATGGGGGGCATTAGATGTTACTCCCCCAAATATCTTGAGCCTTGACAACAAAAGTCAATACCACATCTAGCCATTCACATAGTACCTGAAATAATTTTTATGTAAAAAATTCTCCCCAAAGCATAGTTTGTGTTTTTCAGTTACCAACATGTGGGTAGCTCGGTCTCTTTCTGAATGTCACAACCGAATATCCTGCAAAAGGGTCGATGTCTTAAACCAAGAAGCACACGTTCCAGTCCATAAACAGGCACCCCGAAACCCGTGGCTGCGACGGTGTCTTGCGAAATGCTTTCCTGACGCAGGGAAATCCTCACGCTACTGCAGGAGAGGAGGAAACCACAGGCTGGGGTCCTCTCTCCATGAGGTCATGTTGTTTTCCGTTAAGTTTGCTTCTGAGCTCAAGGGAGATAAAAAAGTGAATCCAATGTTTCCAGTAAAGTGTTATGATCTTTGATGTTTGTAGCTGCAACACCAAAGCCTGAACTTCGGCAGCAATGTTTGAGGCATCCCTGCCACTGACCGTCTTCATCTGCAAAGTCTTATCTGTACTCGGCCTTGACTGTTGATTTCAGGGCCTGTGTTTCCTCCCTGTCTCAGGTCTTCAGGCCTCGCCACTCCAGTGTGCTCCTGGATGCCCGCCTCAGGCCACTGGCTCGTTAGAGGAGGAGATGTCAGACCCCACCCAGACCTCCTCAGCCAGCACGGGCCTTCTCACAAGGGCCTGGGTGGTTATCCTGCCTACTCGCGTTTGGGAGGCTCCAGTTCCCACAGCTCTGTTTTTTCAGCCATAAGGAAGGGGGCGTCCTTCCCACTCTGCACCTGGAGCGTCTGTCTCCTCGTCAGCATCTTCCGTTAAGACCCTCAAGAACTACCATCGCCAGAACACATCTCCTGTCTCAGGTCACCTCGATGATTCACTTAATTCTTGACCATTATTTTGTATAAGGAACAGCCTCTTGCTCATCTTAGCGAATTACCTCCATCTCACCTGGTCCCTTCTATGAGTAACACCACACTCTGCCAGCTCTGAATTGTCTATTACTCTCTGAAATTTCTTTCTCTCTTTCTGCCATACCATGTTCTTATGGGGCGAAGAAGACAAGGAAGAAAGATATTGGGAAGAGATCAATGTGCCAATGATTAATGAGCTTTCATTTGGATTAAAAAGCATCTGTCGTTAAGAAAAGGGTTGAGTAAATGAGACTGGTGGGTCTTGAATCGGCCAGAGCAAGGCAGGATGAAGATGTCCTGTGCCCTCCCCGAAACAGCGGGGGTGTCTGCACCAGCCTGCTGGCCTCAGGACATCACCAGTTACCTGTTAACACCCTTGCACACCCCTTTTCAGTGTGGCTGGGCGTTAGGAGTTTTGGGTGTGTGTGTGTTTCTATTTTCACTTTATTTTGGTTTTGCCTATAAATGTATGTAATTTAAAAATAGAATCTACTTGTTCAGAGTCGCTTTCTCCATCATGATGCCATTAATGCACAGAGCTATTTCATGCATTTGGGTTCTTGCATAAGATGTGGGTAACCTTCTTACATCCCAAACTCTTGGGCAACCTTACAAGAACATCCACTGAATCAATTAGAATATCATGTTCAAATTACAGTGGAACCAGGGCCCCCTCTCTAAAAAGTGGTTGAAGCTCTTGGCACATTGCACTGGTTATGAATGCTTCATTTCCAAATGGCACGAATGAACAAAGCGTGAGTCCCGGCACACGGCTGACCTTGAATGCACCCCTGCTAATGGTTCTGTAACCTGCACAAACTTGATCTGTGCTTCGTGCATGGGGCCAGGGAAATCCACACCGACGGTGTAGCATTTCTGCCCATACACACAATGCCTCATGCGATGTTACATTTAATTGCATAAAAGTAAAGACAGCCTTTTACGCAGTCTTCTCTGCATATGAGGTCTGGGGAGCAGATATGATCATGCTTTGCTATCAGAGCGAAAGGAGTGCACTTAGGCCGATCGATGAGCAATGATTCATAACATCAGAGTTATGATAAGCAGAGATTAGGGGGAAACAGCAAATGCCTGTGTCTGGGAGAGGCATTTCCCCTTGCTCATCCATCTCGAACATCTGGCTTCCTTCCAGACGTATCCATGTCAGCATCGTGCGCTGTAGCCCAGCGTAAACGAATTACGCTGGAAGGAGGTATGTAGACACATTTTTCTGGCCTCCCAGAGCTGCAGGTTTCTGTTACTGAGTTCCTTGCATCAGGGCCATCTGTTATGACTGTCCTGAGATAATATGACCTACAGTAGATGGAAATGATTGTCTACTCAGCATCAGGACACGCCGGTCACAGTTCCAAAGGGGAGAGCGCTCCTCTCTTCCCGCCCACTTATCTCCCGTAACATTAAAGACTGGGACCGGGCTTATGTCTCCTCAGCAGAGCCTGTGAGTGCATTAGATGCGTGGTGTCTCAATGTCCGTAGGATATCAGTCTATATCAGTTCTTCAATACTAATCATTTTAACTATAAATGCAAAAATAACAGACTAGTAAAGGAATGTGAGGTCATGTGGAAGATACAAATATTAGGTCTAACTATGCTTATTTGCTTACCCATATTTTATGTTAAAATGTTTATATTGATTTTCCTTTCCAAATAACTGCCTCCATTCTCTAGAGTAAATATGCTTTCAATTTCCAATGATCAAGTGGTATATACTTAGTTTAAATTAACTTTTTAAAAATGCAAACCCTTGATTTAGAGCCAAGTGAGCAGGTTGGAGTCCATGGAACGGTTGGGGTGTGGAGAGTCCCCAGCTCACCTGTCACTCACAGATGTGAGCATTAGAGGGAGTTTGTGGTCCAAACTCCTTAATTCTGTAAAAATGCAAAAATAATGACCTGGAGTGTGTCCTTAGGACACACGGTGGTGCCGACCTAGGACCCTGGAGAATAAGGTGAGCAAGCCACCTCTGTATTCAAACCTTTTGTTTCCTCACCTATGACCCGTGAGAATCAAATGTGAGGCTGTGCATGTTCATGCCTCTCTACCCGCACCTCACTGTTCTCCGCTCCCTCCATGTCCCTATCCCCACAGTCCACAAAGACGACCACTCGGAGCAATGGAGATACTGGTGCCCAGCCTTGAAGTCCGCTCCGTGTGCCCAACCTGGCCCAGCGGTCTGGGCTGAAGGCAGGGAGTGGTGTGAGTTCAAATATGAATCGTTGTACTACTGCTGAAGGCTGGGCCCAAATTCTTTGTACCAGAGTCAGTGTATGTAGTGCATGGAGAGTTAAACCCACCACCACTTGTCATGGGTGTCTCCTGTTTGGGCCTGGTCACTTACACCATATTTTCCACCCCGTTGGGGAACACTGAGCACACGCACTAACTGTGGGGGCTGGGAGACAGTCCACAAACTTGACCTAAGTAGTGTGTCATTGAAGTTTCCAGATCATAGCTCAAAATGCTTGTCTTTGTCCTCCAGATATCTGCTCCACCAAAGTGCCTCTAGCTTTGAAAGAGCGGGTCTATTGGTTAACCTTTAAAAAGCACACTGTTGGCCTGCATTTCTAGGTTTTGTGAATAGTCTTGGAGTATTTACCATAACCTTTTCAGATTGACAATTGGACCCCTTAGTTTAAATATAAAGGGACTTAACCAGAAAAGGGGGTCTGGAAGTTGACAGAACATATTGAGCTTAATATTTTAAAATGGAACCAAATTAGTGTGTGAGGACAGGTTCACTCTGGTTCCCTGTGCGCAGACACACTGTGTCTTCGTCCACATCCTCCTCTCACCCAGCAGGAAGCTACGCTGCGTGGAGAAGGCCTTTCACCGTCCCCTGTGTGTGGTTCATCAGTTATCTACCTGGGAACCCACCCACTTCTTCTTCTGCACGTCTTTGGGAAATAGTGTGCATTTGGGGGAAGTGGGTTTGCTAAGGCTGCAGAGTGGCTGTGAATGTTAGAACACGTGGCCCGTCTCTTCTCTGGGCAGGGACTCAGCTCATTCACTTTCTCTTCCCCTCAAGTTCCCAGAAAACTACTTTCAGATAAAGGACGTCCCAAAGCAGGTCTTTTCAGAGGCCAACAGACCCTGTTCGTTAGCTTTCAACCTCCTCTTAACGAGGAGGAGGGATCCTACGAAAGCGAGTTCTTACGTTGTGTTTCTAATTAGAATTTAAGCTGCTCTTAATGTCAGTTCTAAAGACTCCATGGTAAAGACTTAGTTGCTACCATAGAAATCAAATGTCAGGAAGACGCCTGGACAGTGTGAACCCTGGGCGGTAGCTCTGAGAAGGGCATCTATGCTGCAAGAGGCTGCGAGCCACGCAGGGGACCAGGGAGGGGCAGGTCCCGGGCCGGAGCATTAGGGAGCACCCGATGCCTGAGGATGAATGCTGTCCTGTCCGGGCTGTTGGTGACGCGCACAGTGTCCTCGAGGAGGCCCTGAGGCGTGGGAGGAGGCAGGCCTGAGTGTGAAGTCAGAAGTGACTCTGCCGGCCTCCAACCCCACGGGAGCTGGGCAGGCGGCCGAGCTGGGTGCAGAGCACCAGTACATTATTGTTCTCATTCAGAAACCTCATCATTTCCTAAAAAACGACCCAACCCCTCCCACTGCTTCTAATGTATCAATATTCTCACTTTCAGGTCAGGAAATAGAGATAATCATACCTTTGGAATCGTACTTGTTTATTTGGCTGTTATGTAGATTTTTGAGACCTGCATGGCTTAAATTTAAATGATGATTTAAATTGTAACCAACCCATAATCTCACTAACTTAAATTAAATAATTATCTGAAACATTACCTCATTCCGTTTTGAATTAATTTTCTTAAGTCTGGCAACCTAATTGAATGAGAGGCATTGCAGTGGAGAGAGGCCTTCCTCACATTTGGGCCTTTATTTTCTGAATATAAAATTCATATATTTTTCTCAGCAATTCATTAGCTGGGGCCCCCCTCTAGGGATGGGAGGTCTAGCAAGGAAATTAATTCCTAAATGAGAAGCTCCTGCCGAAACCTCTCCCACAAGATCCATCGAGGATCCGAAGAAAGACACCCCCGAATGCAGGTTGCTGGTCAAGGGGTTCACCCGGAGTGTGAATATTTATAAGGCTGCCCTCGAGAACAGCAGCCAATCATCATTGGACCCTTTGGTATTCATTATAATAAAATTCATCTTGATTAATTTATTCATTATTAATCTTGCATTCAAATGCAATTCCATAGAAACTGCATTGTGATTTAGCAATTAATTTACACGGCGAGATGGAGAAGCATTTCCTTGGTCCTCCAAGGCACAGCTCTCCGCTGTGTCAGAGAGCCCGGGGCAGGCCTGAAAGATGCATTTGTCTAGAAATACTCCAGGAAAAGTAAAAAGGCAGCATCTAAGTTATAAATGCTGAAGCAGGAGGAGATCGTTCCTGCCTCATGTTCTACACTCTTAAAAACAAAAACAAAAAAATGAAAACAAAACAACAAATTTTGCAACCTCTCCTAGGAAGGAAAAGCACACATATGCTTCAAATGTCCAAGTAAAGTTTAGGTCTGTTAGCAGTTTAATTGAATTGTGAAAGTTTCTCCTCTCTATTATCATCTAAATGAGCTTTTAAAGAAATGGGGTTGTAATAAGAAACTCTGAAATGACTAATTGTAGGCCCACGGCACCCAGTCCTCACCCCTCTGCTTGGCACAAGGTGGCTGACAATCAGTACCTCATTTGGTAATAACTGCGTGTTTATAAGGTCAGTTCCAGTCGTTGGTGGGGAGCTTCAGGGCAGTTCAGAAGCCCAGTCTGATCACTGAGGCAGGGAGCCTTGCCTGTCCCTGGAGCTGGACAGCAGGTGGGCGGGGCTTGGGGCAGGTGTTGAGAGCTGGGCCTGCAGCAGGGACCACGAGGGAGGGAGGCGAGTATCTGACTGAATCCATCCCATGCTCTGGGCTCTGAATAAGGAATGTGGCAGGGAAGGCATGATGAAGGACTCTCCTGGAGGTAGCCATGCTGTAGCCATTGGCAGCACCTGACAGGTGAGGGGAGCAGGAGGGAGGGCCAGGTTGAGATTCTAGACCTGGGACCAGCACCAAGAGAGCCCATGGAGGGCTTTCCGATGTTCTCTCTTGGGCCCCAATACTGCGATTCTGTTCCATCTTGTACCCACAGTGTCCCTGTGACATGGGAGGCGTGGGTTGTGCCCCTGGAAGGAATGAACTTGGGGGTTGAGTCAATGCACTAACCTTGTCCAGATGCCCTGTGTTAGGACAAGAGGCCCCTCAATGTGGCCTGGGGGAGGGAGCTCCCAGAACTCTCTCTGTCTCTCCTCCTCAGTATGCAGAGTCTGTTCCCTCTCTGTTCTGCTCTCATCAGACACCAGCATCCACTGGGCAGCTTGCACGTGGCTCCCTCACCTTCAATCCAGACAGGATGGGGCTGATGGGGGTGGCGACAAGATGATCCCAGGAACCTCACGGAGGAGGAGCATTCCCTCTGCTTACAGGGAGGTAACCGTGGACCCCCACAGGGAGTGGGGACGGGACAGGCCCCCTCAGGCCCCCTCAGACATATAGTGCTTCTGAAAGTGGACAGTGAGGGAACTGAGGCCCACTATTGTCTGTCTCCATACATTGCCAACAGATCTGTATACATGTGACCTATGTCGGTGTGTGTACATGTACAACTTCATATTTTTATTATGACTAAGGGATAGACATCACGATTTCAAAGAGCAATAAACAGGCGAACTTGGTTCCAGGAAAATCTGAAAGGGACAGTGAAACGCACTTAGAAAAACGGGAGAAGTGCAGGTGAAGAGCCCACATTGTTTTATGGTCACGGAATTGGTTGTAACTGCACAAGGAGAGACCGCATCCCTCCTGATGTGAAATAAGCGTGATGGAGAAGAGGTGCTTGAAGCTTCTGTAACAACGAGATGCCGATGGTTTACAGCACAAACTCCTCAGGGTCCTTCAGCAACACTGAGGCCACAGCTGGGGCGTTGGGCTGAGTCTCCGCCTCCATCCTGGGACTCTCAGATGGCTGTGCGGCCAGGACAGCTTCCTTTTCTCCTTCTCTTGGTGAACGTGTCCTGTCCACAGGTCCTGTGGGGGTGACGGCTGTGGCCTCTGTGTCTTTATCCTTCCAAACTGCCTGGAGAGCTGAGGGCAGGGGCTGGTCCTGTGGTCAGCAGCTGCAGAGTGAGCTCTGCCCAGCCCAGGGAGCACCCTGCTGCCCGCAGTGGTGCATTTGCTGTGACAGACCCTTTCCTGCGACAGAAGGTCAGCTCTGTGTCCGGCTACACTGTCATCACACCTTCCACATTCTGAGGCAGCATCTCAGTGGACTCCCCGGCCTGCACACTGCATATGTGTACAACTTTATATTTTTATTTTGACTAAGGGATGGACGTCACAATTTAAAAGAGTAATTTAAAGGGAAGGAGCGTGAAGACTCTCCTTCCCTTCACAACAGCCTTAGATACACGGGCTGGGCTGATGGGATCTAATGGGGACATTTGTGTCCTACGCAATCTAGATGCCTGTGTAGACTTCCTTGGACGGGACTGGCTCCCAGTCTTGTCTGAGAACCAGGTTTGCTTTTTCTGGCATTTGGAAGCACAGTGTGAGGCGGACTGAGCGGCGTTTTGATGGAACCCCGGTGACCCCATTTACCAGACCGTCTCTGGAAGTGTCCACAAGGACGAATAGCTTCCGTGAGCCTCCATGTGCTCCACCAGCACCTAGAACCTTCTGTCCTAAACAGAGGCTGCTGAGTGCCGTGCTCAGGTGAGAGCCCCTTCAACCAGGCGATATTGGCCGACAGGATGGAGAGGAACCCCAGCTCAGTGAGGCCAGAGTTACGGACTGTTCAGCATTGGCTGATATTTGAAGGGTTGGAGCCCATCATTCTGTAGGAAGCAGTGTACTGTCATAAAATGTGCTGCATGAAGTGTAAACCAGCTCTGACAACACTGGGCATGACACGCGGTCCAGGAGGGAGGGCCGCTCCTCAGAGGCTCAGGGCCGAGATCTCTCCTGTTTTCCTGTTGAGAGGAGGGCTTCCTCACACACAGAACCTGGAATCAGCGATGCACATCAGCCCCTGGAGGGCACGGCTGGGTGAGGGATTCCTGCATGCGTGCACACAGAGTGCAAAATGCACACACATATATGTGCACACATGGACACACACAGTATATATGTGCACATGCATGTATATGCACACAAAGTACATATAATGTACATGCATAGTATAAGTATACACACATACAGGTGAGGCAAAAAGTAGGTTTACATTTCATATGGAAAATAGTATAATAATTAATAAATAATAATACAAGAATACACTCTGTTTCATGTACT
>NW_005871130.1:4548496-4580996 GCF_000147115.1 Myotis lucifugus
ACATAGTTTAGGTAATTTACACACATAACATATAATGTACATACATGGTATATATGCACACACATGTTCACACATGGTAGACATAGTACACACAGGTATACGCACATGCCCCCCCCCCACACACACACACACTATTGTTTTCTGCCTGTGAAGAGGAAGTCAGTCTCTGGCAGGAACTCATGTCCAGCAAAATCACTGTCAGTTGGTTTTCTGCCTCCTGAGACCAAGTCCTGCATCACGCTTTTTCTCCATCCTTTCAGGAACCCGGAGAGAGAACACAGATTAAATTGCTGTTTGAAACAAAACGTCTTGGTAAGTACAGTACCCTCCAGAGCAGGAGCAGCACACAGACCCTCCCAGCGTCCCTCTGCAGGGTTTTGCGTGCACAGGGCACTTGAGACAGCATGCCAGAAGTCCGCTGCCATGCAGTTAATGGATTTATCAAATACCTTATTTCATGCTTTCTGCTTTTGATTTATGAATTTTGATCCTGGAGACAAGGACCCTGTGAGTATTGATTGTGGGAAATGTCAGACTAACAGAAGTTAATTTCACTTGTGCATGTGGAAGTCTCTGATTCCCTGACAGCGCTGTCTGCAGAAGGATCAGCTGTCAGGCGCCCAGTGACATGGCACTGTCACCATGGGCAGCCGCCCCGCACGCAGGCCTGAGCTGCACTGTGTCATGGATTGAAGGGGTGCACAAATGTGTGTGGACGTGGGGTCTGGTTGTGGTGACGATGAAGAGGTTCGATGACTGGGATGCCACGAGGGGGTCGGGCATGATGCCATGTGTGGGGGGTGCCCTGCCCCTTGGGGCTTCATGCTTTTGATTGCAATAAGCCTGACAGGATAATGGAATGTCATTCTGCCAGCTCTCAAGTTGGTTAGGGACAGTTTATTTATCGATTGACTTTCTTTGTAAATTATCAATCTTTTTCATACTCCGGTCAGCCAATGAGTCATTACTTATGCAATAATATACTAATGTGGTCCCTCAGCAGGTACATCTTTAATCCAAATTTCATGTGTCTCAGAGGGCGCCAAGCTAGAAACGAGATGGTCTTCTAACTCTTTGCACAGGCTAACTCACAAGACCATAACAACTCGGTGGCATTTCACAGTGTGCAGTGTAGTTAACTTAACACAGTCATTGATGCAAATGACTGTGTGTTAGTAAAATGAGCATCGGTACATTCTTTAGTTGAAACACAAAGGAAAAGCAAACTAGAAGTGTGTATAACACACACAGAGCATTGTTTTCTGTTACAATGATGGTGAGCCTTATTGCATCTTAATTGCACTATAACCTTTTAGTCCATCGATTTTTATTCTTGGAAAAAAGTATCTAAATCCAAAGGTCCAATAGAAGAGAGTGTATCTAAGGTATGCAGTGGTGCCAGCCACTGTGTTATACATTTCTGGAAGAACGTTGGCTGTTTTTAATACAACTTACTTTTTGGAACAGTGTTAAATTCACAGCTACATTCAGAGGAAGATGCGGAGATTCCTCAAACGCTCCTGTCCCCCACCCCCGACCGCTTTCCACCATCAACATCCTCCCCACAGTGGTGCAGTTGTTGCAATAGATACCCTACATCATTGTCAACCCCAGGCATGGTTTCCATTAGGGTCCACTCTCAGTTTTGTACAATCTATGGGTTTGCACAGACATGTGACATATATCCACCATCACAGTAGCTTCACTGCTTTCAAAATCCTCTGTGCTCCACCTGGTCATCCCTCCATCCCCTCTAACCCCTGGCAACCACTGATCTTTTCACTGTCTCCATACTTATGCCTTTTTCAGAGTTGGAATCATACCTTGGGTGTGGCCTTTTCACATTGACTTCTTTCACTTAGCAACGTGCATTTAAGGTTCCTCCATGTCATTTTGTGCCTTTAAATCTCATATCTTTTTATTTATTAATTTTGTAATCTCATCTCTTTTTAGTGGTGAATAAAATTTCATTGTCTGGATGAACCAGTTTATGTATCCATCCACCTACTGAAGAACATCTTGGATGTTTTCAAAGTTTTGATCATTTCGAGTTAAACTGCTATAATCGGGGTTTTGTGTGGGCATACTAGTAAAATTTAAATTTATTTTGGTAGATACCAAGGCCCACAATTGCTGGATCTTATAGTAAGAGTATATTCAGCTTTATAAGAAGTCACACTGTCTTCCAAAGTGGCTGCACCGAGCTGCATTCCCACCAGCAGTGAGTGACTTCCTGTTGCCCCACGTCCTCGTCAGCATTGGGTGTTGTCACTGAATTTTGCACATAGAAGATTATGTTAATAGCAAATAAAGACAGGTTTCCTGCCTCTTTTCTAATCTAGATTCCTTTCATGTCCTCTTCTTAAATTATTGCACTGCCAGGAATCCCCAGGACCTTGTTAAATACAAGGGATGAAAGGATATCCCTGTCTTGTTCCTCATCGTAGTGGGAAAGTCCTCAGTCTCTCACTATTAAGTATGATGTTAGCTGAAATGTTTTCATCAAGCCCTTGATCAAGCTAGAGACGTTCCCTCTCATCCTAGTTTGCCAGGAGTGTTTCTCAAGTATGAATGTTGGTTTTGTCAAATAATTTTTCTCTATCTATAGGAATAATAATATAGTTTTCTCTTTTAGGTTTTTAATGGGTTGATTTCAAAATATTAAATCAACCAAGCATTTGGGGATAAACTCCACTTGATTCGGATATATTATCCTATATCATTGGCTTGGAGTTGCTAACATTTTGTTCAGAAGGTTTGCATGTCTATTCATGAAGGTTACTGGTGTGTCACCTTGGTGTAATATGTTTTTCTGGATTTTGTATCAGAGCAAAACTGACTGCAAAAAAATCAATTGGGGAGTATTCTTTCTTTAATTTTCTGGAAGAGTTTGTATAGAAGTAGCATTAGATTTTCCATACATGCTTCCTCAGAGTTCACCAGTGAAGCCATCTGACACTGAACTTTTCTTTATGGAAATTTTTAAATAAATTCAATTACTTTAATAAGCATGGGACTATGAAGGTTTTCTGTTTCTCCTTAAGTGGGCTTTGATAAGAATTCATTTCTTTCATGAAACTCCCCATCTTGGTTATCATATATTTAGCCATGAGGTGACCATTTCATGTGTCTTCATTCCTTTGTAGATTCAATCTCACATCATTTATTTCTCTCTGAAAATATTTTTTAAACATTTCTAAAAGTAAAGTTCTTCTGGTGATGAATTCTCTCAACTTTCCAATGTTTGGAAAGTATTTCACCTTTCTAAAAAGTAGTTTTCCTGGGTTTAGAAATATGGGTTGACAATATTTTTCCATATAACATTAAAAATGTTGCTGCACTAGCCTGGCTGATTGGCTCAGTGGTTTGATTCCTGGTCAGGGAACATGCCCAGGTTTGGGGCTCAGTCCCCTGTAGGGGGCATGCAGGAGGCAGAAGGTCGATACTTTTCATTGATGTTTCCATATCTCTGTCCCTCTCCCTTCCTCTCACTCTCTATAAAATCAATAAAATATTTTTTAAAATGTTGCTACACTATTTTCTCACTTGTATTATTTCTGATATATATATATATATATATATATATATATATATATATATATATATATATATATGTATATATGTATATAATAAAAGCATAATATCCTAATTAGATCGGACAGCCAAATAACCTTCCTGAGGTCCTTCCGGACGATCTTCCGGACAACCTTCTGGACGAAGCCGGGCTGCCAGGGCTGGCAGAGACTGTAAGGGGCTGCGAGGGCCGGATAGGGCAGCTGGGGCTGCGAGGGCAGAGTCCCTTGAATGAATTTTGTGCATCTGGCCTCTAGTGTATATATATGTGTGTGTGTGTGTGTGTGTGTGTGTGTGTGTGTGTGTGTGTGTGTGTATATATACCCACATTCTGTAACCCTTTGTTCTGTATAGTCTATTTTTATCTTTACTATAGTATAATAATTTGTTATATCAATATCTTTTTTATTTTAACATTTCTCTTAGCACTGTATTTTAGCAATTTAATTATGGTGTGTCTTTTATGGTATGTCTTCTTTTTCTTTTTTTCCTTATTTTGTTGAGCTTCATGTCTTTTTTCATCAATCATTGTAAGTGTCAATTGGATTTTTAAAATATTTTTCATATCTCTAACTTTTAAACATACTAATACAGTTTTGATAACATTTGTCTTAATCTACTTAGTTTAACATCTGTGTCATTTCTGAGTTGTCTCAATTGAGTTTTGATTTTGTTCTTATCACGATGGCTTTGTGTGTATGGTAATTTTTATTGAATGCCAGACTGTGAATTTTACCTTGTTGTATTCTGCATTTGTGTGTGTGTGTGTGTGTGTGTGTGTGTGTGTGTGTGTGTTGTTCTATAAACAGTCTTACCTTTTTTCTTGGAAACAGTTAACTTACTTGAATTACTTTGATTCTTGTGAGTCTTTTTTTGAAGGTGTATCCAAAGAGACCGGAACAGTTTATCCTGGGATACATTGGGCCTCACTGGTCAGGCAAGACCCTGAGAGTATGCAGCTTCCTAGTCTGGCTGTAATAGAGCTGTTCTTGGTCTCTGTGCACACCTGGCTCTCTTACCTTCAATCCTTCTGGGGGGTTGAGTATTTCTTGACATACATGTGCTGGACACTCTGGAGAAAGGACCCTCAGCAAGGCCTCTAAATGCTCTCTTTGTGGAAATCTCCCATGTCCAGCACCATGTCCAGTTACCTCCAGTCACTTTGCTCTTTTCAGACTTTCTTCTCAACTCAGCAAGACCACCAAGATCCACCCCACCTGCCCTCCCGAGGCCAGGGCCTGAAAATTCTCATAAGGCACAAGTCTGCGGGAAAACAAGGATTCACCTCCTAGTTTCCTATTTAATGTCAATGATCAATGTCCTTTGTTGCCTGGTGACCAGTGTCTTAAAAATTGTCATTCTATAGATTTTGTCTGGTTTTTGATTGTTCAGGAAGAAAGGTAAATCCAGTACCTGTCGCCCTCCCTCAGTCTGGAGCAGCAATTCCTCTTTGCACATACTAATCACCGATTATAACGTGTCCCACGATCTGGGGCGGCTCCTGGAGGCAAAAGATGAGAGTAGGAAAAATGTAATTAAAATTAAAGAAGAAATTGAATATATTGGCAGAAGGTTCTTCAAATAAATAATTTATTTTATAGTAAAATAGAAGGTTTGTATTTACAGCATTCACCAATAAAACAACAACGTTTAAACTAATACAAAGTCTGACATATTTGTTACATTTAGTAAAAGTTCTGCATAATCCATATTTATGTGTAAAATTATGTTGAAGTAATTTTTGAGTTTTTAAGATGTTTTTAAGCCACTGACTAAATCAACACTAGCATCATTTCTCACCAGACCTCTTGCTATCTGGAATCATAAATTATTGTTTGAGCCACTTATACAATGTGTCAGTTTTTCTGTGGCATACCAGGTAAGATGCTGCTTGCTGACTTAATTGGGAGTGGGTAAGGAATTAGAATATGTGTATGTGTAAGGCTCTCTGTGTGTCTTAGTATTTCAAATATGAAGATAGAAGCTTACATTGAATGAGCTTGTGTAGATTGTTAGTGAGCTAGTGACCACGACAGGTCAGGCATCTCACTGTGATGGATCTGAGCCTCAGTTTCCTCACGTTAACGTGTTAACAGGGATCTGCAATAAACCACTCAAAGTTGTAAGCCATTTAGAAACTGTGCAGTACAGCATAAACTCTAAATAGCAGCATGATCCATCCTTTTGCATTTAGAGACATTAGAAATGCTGTCAAAGGGAAGAGGGCATGAGGCTTGATGTTTTTGAACTGTCCATCCATTTTCACAGAACTTTTTGGGTGTCACTGAATTTTGTAACTGTGACTATCAGTCTGCAATGCACTAGCTGCCTTCTTTTACATACAAGTGCTAGAGTTGAGAATGGCAAAGGAAATTCCAGCAGTTCTGAAATAGACTTTGGCTCTATGTGCCTCATGTAAAGTGCCAACTATTTTACAGTTGGCATATATCAGCGTTACCAGTAACTCACCTAAACAATTTTGAGTAAAAACTTACATGAAGCATGGGTAGGGAAGGAATATTTTCTGTGTGCATAGACCGACATTAGTCAGTTCAAACATTGTGTTTGCTTACATCTCCGTTATGGCACCACAAAGCTCCAGAAATTCTCTTTAAATGACCAGACGATGGAATCCCTTAGTTTTAAGTATTGCCACTTTGAGGAGCTGCAAGAAAAAGCCGTCACATCTGCCGGTTCAGTGAGCATCAGTGGGTACCTCTCTCCCCTTCTCCCGTCCCCTGATTTCCGCAGGGGAGTTGCGGGGTCCTGGGAAGTCTTGCCCCACAACCAGTTCCAATGTCGTCACCGATCATGAGCTAATCTGCTTGCCACCGACATTAGTTTAAGCATCTTCATAAAATCTAAGCCCAAATGGATCTCAAAACATTTGATAACAACGTGGGGGAGTTAGTCTCTCCCGTCAGACATAAACGATGCATCGGCTGCCACCTTGCAACAGAGAGTGGAGGCAGCGTGCAAGGGCCAACCCGGGAGAGGAGAGAGAGGGAGAAAATTGAGTCGTGGTGTGTGTCCCCTAGACCCATGGTCGGCAAACTGCGGCTCGCGAGCCACATACAGCTCTTTGGCCCCTTGAGTGTGGCTCTTCCTAAGCCTTAGGAGCACCCTAATTAAGTTAATAACAATATACCTAGCTATATAGTTTAAGTTTAAAAAATTTGGCTCTCAAAATAAATTTCAATCGTTGTACTGTTGATATTTGGTTCTGTTGACTAATGAGTTTGCCGACCACTGCCTAGACGTCTCATTGACATAAGCCAGCAAAGCCACAGCATCCTCGTGGCCCTGGTGCTCCTGAAGTGTCTGCGTTCTGTTGTTTTGAGAGATTCTGTTGGAGCATAGAGCAGCATTCACACACGGTCTCCACATCTGAGGGGTCTCCCCCAGTGCCCACCTCCTCTGGGATGTTCCCTTGGGGTCCTCACCATCCCAGCATTCCTTGACCTGCCAGGCCGACCTGAGTTAGCCCTTTGGAATAGGAAGGACGGATGGGACACTAACAGCACAGGGACCTCCCCACCCCAGGGCAGCAGGTGAAGAAACATGACATGGGGGTGACAACAAGGGACTGGACCCAAGGCCCAGAGGGAAGCACCTGCAGGTGCTGAGGGGCTCCAGGCAGGCAGTAGCCTCGCATCACAGCAAAGAGCCACTCCACACTGCTGGGCGAGGCTGGTGGATGACAACCTGATTCTAGAAAGGACCCTGAGTATTTATTCCCATCTCTGTTGGACCCTTATCTTATCTACATTCCTGGGACAGTTTTTGCTTTTGTTTGGGAATTTTAATTTTTTCTCTCTTTTTTTCACCCCCTTTGGCTTTTTTATCCTGCTGGTAATCTCAAACTGACTGGAATGGTAATTTTAGGGGGTTAAATAAAATGCAGCCACACACATGAGAGATGACATGATTCAATTCAATGGGCCAGGGTGGGTTTCACCCTAAGATTCCCAAGGTCCTTTCCTGAGAGAGCCTTTCTAGACCCCCACGCCCCCTCCCACAGCTGCCCTGCAGCTGCCTGTGGAAGCTCACTGCTCCGGGCAATGGACTCAAAAAGCACCCAGGTGGCCCGGAACTTGGCCTCTGCGGCTGCCCCACGCATCGACTTCCTGTCACGTCTACTCACTCAGTTTGTTGACTTGATTTAGAAAATAAAACCAAACTTGCAATTATTCTTTCTTATGGAGTGAAGACAACTCCTATCTCTAACATAGGAAAACCAATCATCACACATCACGATTTCTGAATAATTCGTGAACAAATGAAGAATGGTGTTCTTATCAAATAGATAAGTTTGGACGAGGACAATCCCATTTAAAAGTTCTTGATTTGGCGATGTTCCTACAAAGGCCCCTGGAGAATGTTTTCCAGATGTAGAAATTGGAGACCCGAAAACACAAAAATTCTTCAAATGTTTGGAGTGATAAAGAGAGGAAGCCGTTGGGAAAAACAACATGGCCATCCTGTGGACGTGTGGGTCAGCATGAAAATTTGTGTGCACGAGTGTGCTCACACGCATGTGCTTGCTCTGAGACCATGAACCCATGTGAATGTGTGTGCATGCAACGGTGTGCTCACACCTGTGTGCTTGCTCTAAGCCCATGTACCCACGTGTGTGTGTGTGTGTGTGTGTGTGTGTGTACTTGCAGCTGGGACCTTAATGTCCAGCTTTCTCTTTTGCTTACTTTGGGCCGTCTACAGTACAAAGAGCAAACATTTTTTATTTTTTATTTTTGCTAAACACACCAAATAGGAAGAAGATGTGAACACGTGTGCAGGGCCAGCCCCTGTCCTGCAGCTCCGCCGACAGCTTGCGAGGTGGGCATGGTTAACAAGCCCTACAGCTGGCGGATCTGTGCAGACATAATTGTGCACGAGTGGTGGGGGAGCGGGACCGGGGAAGAAATAAAATAGATAACAAGCGAGGGAAGTAGCCCTGTAAACAAGCAGCATGCTCTCCCCTCCGCAGCGCGCCTCTGGCTGGAGGCAGCGTCTGTGTGCAGCGTGACTCCTAATCCATATCGCAAACAGCTTCCAGATGCTTCCATCCCAACCTCTCGGAATCCCTGCCCTTCACAGATGCCTCTCCAGGAGGGGGTCTGTCTATGAGGAAAATGGGCGGATTTTACTAATCACTCATTTCCAATCTCCCTGACGGGACTTTTATTAATACACACGTGGCCTCTGCCTCTGGGGCTGGAAGGACGTGATCACTTAGTCATGTGGGAGGGAGGAGAGGAGGGCTGGGCCGTGCTGTGTGCTGTGTGCTGTGTGCTGTGTGCTGTGTGCTGTGTGCTGCGTGTTGTGTCTTGTGTGGTGTGTGGTGTTCTGTGCCCACTCTCTTTGTCGACATGTGCAGGAGAGGAAGAGAACGCACAAGGCAGTGTCAGCACTGAAGTTCCTCCTGGGGATGAGCAGCGGGAAGGGCTGGGCATCCTGGTCCCTGAGGCCACAGAGCCCATGGCCAGGCTGCCTGGGTGCCTGCTGCTGCTCTGGGATGGGCAGGGCGGTCCTTCTGGTGGGAGAGAGGCACCCCCTCCTTCCGCCCAGGGCCACCAGGCCAGGCCCTACCATTCACCTCTAACCAAGGCTCGAGTTTGCTCTTTGCACTGTGAGAAACCAGAGGGAAACCTGTGTCCGAATGCTCAGCTGGGAGAGCAGAAATCATGGGCTTTCCTTTCCTTTCCGCCTTTTCCCGGTTCCCGTGTTGTTCGCTTCAAAATGCTGTGCTAAGATGTGCCCTCGTGATCGTTTTTAAAGCCAGAAGAGAGCAAGGGTGGTGCTGGTGAGTCCTCTGCACATCTAAGAGCGCCCAATGCCTTCCACCCTGTCACCAGGTCATGTCACCCAGCCGTGTCACAGGGCGGGACCTCTGGGTTCTCTCTGCGCAGCTGCCTTTCCGGGCAGAGCAGTCGCTGGATTTCCTCTCTCTTAGTTCACAGTCCCCACGCCGCCCTCTCCTTCCAGCCATGGGTTTGCTTCCTGATTCCAAGGAAAGGAGGATGTTCAAAGTGTGTCCCCACCTGAGATGTGCAACATGAGGGTGATCCTCAGGGTCAGGAGAAGGCGGACAGTGAGTTTGGAGACAGGGGAAAGGAGAGGAGCGGGCAGAATCCTGCCGGCAGTCCGAGGACAGGTGAGGGGGCTGGAGAAAGGGAACAGGGATTAAAAATGTAGGTTTTGAAAGTTACATGAGCACATGCATAAACGCATTGATTGTGAGCTAGCACCGTGAACTCCAAAGGCAGGTGCCCTCATCCTGGTGAGGGGCAGGGCGCCCAGAGGGATGTGCTGTGAGGGCCCCGCAGACAAAGAGGACAGGAGGGCCTGGGCCCTGGCAAAGGCTGCGAGTGGGGATACTGACTTGCTACGGTTTCTGCATGAACCATGCAGAGGACGGCGTTGCAGAGGCGAGTGGAGCCCTCCTGGGTAGGATCCTAACGCTGGGTGGGCGAGCAGAGGGGTCCAGGGCAGACACAAGTGCTTGCAGCACGGCTTCGCTGTGAAGCCTTCAGAACTGCTCTGCGGGCAGCTGGGCAGTGGGGCTGCGGGACCCGCCTTGTCAGGGCAGGGCCTGTGCTGAACCAATGGGAAGTGTGAGATGACCCAGCCCCCCCGTGTGGCCCAGGGTCAGCCTTCAGATCCGACTGTCACTTCTTATTCCCCATGAAAGAGTGATAGCAGAGAGAGAAACAAACACGGGAAAAATAAGGTAGGAAAAAATTACTCAATAAAGGGCAGAGATAAAGAAGTAAAAACAAGCAGCTCCGGTGAAGACAAAAATGCCCAACTGGACAACTCGACCCCGAAGGCCAGGCAGGGTCCTCCCTGTGGGTGAGAAACAATGAGGCCATAAAGCATGTCTGCGGGTCAGTCCCAGGTCTGACCAACCCCCGCAGCGGGGGCCGCGGGTGGAGGTGCTGGGTGTGGCTGCCCCTTAGATAGCCACGGGCGCGCCCTGACCGCTGTGTAATGCCGGAGGGAGGTCAGCTCCAAGGGCGAGTGTGGGGTTCCACTGAGCTTCCGGACTCGGACTCCTGGGGAAGGTGGGTGGATGATGCCGGCACCGAGCTTGCCTCTCACTGTCGCCGGCCCGGGAACCTCCGGTGACAGCTGGTCGGCCAGAAGCTCAGATGAGGACCTGGACCTCTGGCACCTGCAAAGGGACAGGTGTGGGACTAACTCTTCACCTGTGGGACCTCGTGCCGTCTCCAGGTTGAGTGTCAGGATCGAGAGAACTGCCTGGTGGGGCGGGAAAAGCACCCTGAAGTGGGCCTCTCCACAACCTGCAGACCCAGGTCACTCCAATTCATCCAGCATCTCCTAGGCTCCTCAGAAACCAAAAAGGGTTATTCCCTCTGCCTGTCAGCGAGGTTGAGTGGGAGACGCAACCCCCCTCCTCAGTGGCTCCTTCGAAGTTCTTTTCACAGACTCCTCCTGAGGAAGCTGCTGTGCCTCACACGCAAAGTGATGAAGGCTTTTTCATCCCCCAGCCCTCCTCCCACTTACAAGCCCTGATGCTTTTCAGATCCCTAGTGTGGGCATGCCTCCCCCCTCTCAGAGGACCCCTTAACCCAGCCGAGGGGGAAAAGGTCGGTGGTTATTTCAGGGAACAGAGTCTAGAGGAAGTCACAATCCACACACACAATATTCCACTGAGTTTATGGTAAAATTCTATGTCTTATTCCTTTCAGGAAAAAAATCTTGATAACAATTTTTTTGTTGTTATTAATCCTCACCTGAGGATATTTTTCCATTGATTTTTTTTTTAGAGAGAGAATGGAAGGGAGAGGGGAGGGACAGAAAGAGAGAAATATCAACATGACAGAGATACATTGACTGGTTGCCTCCTGCAGGCACCCCAACTGGGCTGGGGATCTAGCCTGCAACTGAGGTACCCGCCCTTGACCAGAATCGAACATGTGACCCTTCAGTCCACAGGCCAATGCTCTAACCACTGAACAAAACGGGCCAGGGCAACAATTAATTTATTTCTTTTTAAATACAAAAATATTTTACAGACTTTAATTCCTCCCCCTAAGCATTCGCTAATTAAATTAAATAATTACGGCATAATTAAAAACTGCCTTCCCAAAATTCCTAACCTATTTTATTCCAGCTCTTGTTTTCTAACCACTTTCACTTTTTATCAAGAAAAGGTTTTTGTTGTTGTTTCCCTTTGTGGTAACATATGGCTGATGGTGCAAAATTTATTATTTCCTAGTTTGAAAAACAAAGCTGTCAGCGTCCACTTACCTATGACTGGGATCTCCAGACCAGACGTGACCTCCTCTCGTCACCGATGGCTGGCTCAGAAGAGGACCTGACTGTGGGAGCTGAAGCACATAGGAGGCGCCACAAGGGAGAGCCGGGGACATGTACACAGATGGCCAGGACGCAGAGGCACCCTGAAAGGCTATTCAAAACAATTAACTCAGACTCCCGCTGAGCAGAGACAAACAATCACCCATTCAGGTGGGAATTAGTTCCACTATCTTTATCCAAGTCATCCAAGCAAAGTTCTCCAAGTTGGGGCTCTCTGAGAAGCACTTTGGAGCACACACAGCACCACAAACACAGAGCTGTTTTGTCTGTTTCCATCCCCCAAAGCAGAGATGACATTTGCATTACTAATTGCTCTTCCAAAACATGCTGGCACTTGGGTGGGTTCTGAATAGACGTCTAAGTGGCTCTCCAGGCTTGAGCGGGGTCAGGCTCACCAACTGCAAACAAGCGCATCCGGCTGCGAGCCGGCTTCTGTATGTGAGCTCCAGGAAAAGGTCCCCTAAAGACAGACAGACAGACGGGGGATCTGTACAATGAATAGCCCCACCACGCCTCCCCAGTTTTCCACTCTGGGTTTGCTTCCTGGAGTTACTGTGGATATGGAGGGACGCTGTGGCTGCTGGAGGGCAGGGCGGGGGCAGGGGTGGGCTGACCTCTTCACATCCCCCTCATGGGACCCCTGCCCCTGCCCTGCCTCTCTGATGTGATGGGAATGGTATAGCACCCATTCTCCCGAGTCTCTGTTGTTCAGGAGATGCTCTGATGGACCACGGGGTCACCCTGCTGCACCATGGCATCCCCCAAAGCCTTGTCTTTGAACTACCTGGAAAGGTAGGCGAAGTTGGTAAGTGCAAGTTTGGTGGCATAGAGAGTTAAATGATTGGGTTTATACAGTCCCTTTCTTCTTTAGAGTTCATTGCTGGGAAATAAGGATTTCAGATTTGTAGCCATCAGCACCACAGATTCAGAAAAATGTGGCATTTAAGGAAGAGTGGCGGCCAGGACACAACAGGTGAGGGCTCAGGTCTCAGGGTCACGGCTGAAAGACGCTCAAGAAGCAGTTGGCCCTGGACTTCCTGAGACTTTGTGAGTCTTCCTGCCCCAGTTGTGGGGTTGGGGTGAGGAAAAACCCCTAAATCTAGACCAAATTGCCTTTGCTGCAGAAACCCACCCCTGAGCGAATGTCCCTGACTTCATTTGTTTTCCAGGCTTGTTCCATAGACTGTATTTTTGCTCCGCTTAATGCATTCTGCCCTGCAGTTGCCAGATATCCAGGGGTGACACAGTGAATACCGGGATGGCAGGGACAAACCCAGCATTAAACGACAATTACTGAGGAAGCCCACTTCCAAGCACAGACGGGGCTCTCCCTTCCCTCCAAACACTGTCCTTAGTCCTGCTGCCCTGGGAAGATTCTGGATTACATGTAGCATCCTCCTGAGCGGGAGGGCCCCCCCCTTACAGCCCAGCCCCAAGTCACAGGTTAATGCACCCTTTGTGTTCCTACAGCAAATGCCTGCTGAAGCCCCTGCAAGAGGTGGCCTGGCCATCCAGCCACTGGTCCCCGCCACCACTCAAGCGGAAGCTCCTTTGGCACTCAGCCCCGGAACCCAGACCTTCTGCACTTTTTAGGTGCTCGGCGGAAGCTTGCGGAAGCCTGGTCTCTGCGGCTTCTCTGCTTCCTGCTTGGCACCAGAAAGCCTCCCTTTCTTTCCCTGTTTCCATTTTCTGTGTCATAGATGAGGTGGCAATTGTCTGCCTCGCAGACTGAAATTATCAGGACTATTTCACTCCAAAACATGTTTTCAGATGTGCAGGCTGCAAAGGACTCACTATTTAAAAGGACCTGACAAATACATATCTAATAAATACACTTGCAAATCATTTAAAAACCGTCCTGACCATTTGATGACATTCAAACGTGCAAAGTCAATTGTGGCTCCGGTGTATTTTCTATTCGTTTTGTCATTTCCTAGAGTAGAAAGGCGTGTTTCAATTCTGGTACAAAGGGGAGTCCCAATCTCCATCAGACTCATTCTAGGGAAATCAGCCTGGATATAACAGCTTCCTCTGCTAACATCATCATCATTACCTCTGCAAGGCAATGAGATGGGGCTCCAAAGAATTTCTTTTAAAATATGGAGAAACAGGTGCTGTAATTTTAGATACAAAAGCAAGATCGGCAAAGAAACTAGGACCTTGGTCACCGTGATCACTGCACGACGATCCTTGACTTCAGTCTTGGACAGAGTTCACAGGCTAAAGAAGTTGGTTTCTAATTAGATGTGAATTATACTGTGTTCTATGCTATGTTTAATTAAAGAATGAGCAAATAGTTGTGACAACTGGCAAGATGGTTATTTTGTAGCATCTCGGGCTCCGCTACAGCTACAGAGGGCCGTGCAATCAGCACTTGCCTCTAAAAAGAGCACTTAGTATAAAATGATTGGTTTCATCAATTCAGACCCATTTTCTTAAACAAATAGAACGACTAGAAGAGCTTGGTCTGTTCAGATGGGAAGACCTTTTATAACTGAGAAGGAAGAGTGTTTAGATACTGTTCGTTCTTCTGAAGGAGGCAAACCGCTTCGTTTCCCACAGTTAGAACTTGTCACATGTCCCATGGCCCTGGAGAAGTCTCCTACTATAGAAAAACCTTACCTGTTTGTATTTTAATAAAAACTTTGTTTAATGGTATTGCTTTATTTAAAAAAACTGTGTTTGGAAAATTATGATCAATGAGATTTATTCTAATTGGAAAAATATTTGTATTCATATAAATAAATAAAAACTTAACCTTTAATGGAGAGGAAGGAAGTAAGCTAAACACACATACCACACACACACACACACACACACTTATGCAAAAATTTTTATGTGGTTGGGTATATATAAATGAATGTTTCTCCTTGAGACTTTTGAACCATCAGGGAAGTGCTAATAAGTTGAAAATCACTGACTTTTATCTAAATCATACAATTTTATAAAGATGCATACTGTGCATGAAGAGTTAAGACATATATAAGTGTTCATTTTTAAAAAGAAAGAAACATTTAAAAAGAAAGAAAATGACTAAAGCTAAGTCAGACAAATTACTTGGGATAATAGTGTGAGAAATATGTGCCACATAATATTTTTCACTTTAAAATCAAGTAATGTATCACCTTAACTATAAAAAGAAAATGAGGTGAGCTAGAGAAAAAAACCTTTCTTACTTTGACATAAAATTACAAGTTGTAATATGTGATTTTTAAAAATTTGAGCCAACCTAACAAAGTCAGGATCATGAACCCTATCGCTAAGATCATTGAACTGCATGTGTGCCCCATCATATAGTTCATTTTATGCCACACGGAGGCCCCTGCATCATGTAAATATGCATATATGTACCACAAGTTCATTCCAAAGGTTGTCTAAAGAAACACAAGGAGTTTAGCTGCAACTTAAAACCCAAAATCTTCCTAGAACCAGAAGAGTGTATGAAACCAATTACTTAAATGCTATTGCAAACCCAACAGTAATTATGTTTGCTTAGGTTAAGTGCTTTTCCATATGTTGTTTTATCATAATATTAAAATACTTACAGTGGTTAAGAACAATCTAATTCATTGGCTTATTACATTAGCAAGATATTCATTCACTCCCAGCAATCTGAAATTCATAGAGGCTGCGACATTACACTCTTTTAATCAACAGAGCTTGAATCCTTATCAGTGTGTTTTGCATTATGATGGAAGACATTGATTAAGTTGTGCTTAATGGATTATCAGATATTATCTTCCATGCAATTTGTAAAGAATTAGGTTAATAATTTTCCAATCTTAAGTCCAGAAAATTTGGTTTCTTTAATAGGGCATGATTTATTACTTGTACAGTGACTGGTTTGATAGAGTGTGTGGGAATTACATTTAGGAAGGCTGCCCGGCTACCTAGAGAAGAACAAACACAAGCAGAATGAATATAATCCGGGCACATATTTCCCATTAAGTATTTTATTGATATTTTATATAAAACAAATATATTTAAAGCAGGACAACAATTGGCTAACTCTAGAGAAAAATAATACTGCTAAAAATTATTGGATGATGTATACAACTCTGTAAGAATTTCAAAACCTCTAATGGAATGATGAATATGAAATAAAAATACACAGGTTTCTTATTGGATAGTTTAGTAGAATTGACTAATCTGACACACTTAGAAAAATCTAACACTTTTACTACAGAAAAAAATTGTCACATAAGCTAGGTGGTATTGCATCTCAAAAATGTATACTAGTATATGAAGGCATTTTTAAATTATGTTTAGAGAAGCTTGGAATTTTAAAAATAGGAACTATAATGAAAATCTCAGTCTGCAAAGATTTCAATCTACTTTTAATATCAATGATTGCTTTTCTCTCAATTATTTTCTTTCCCCTTAATCCTACCTCATTTCTCTAAAACTACCTCTGTATTCATTTTTTCTAAGAATATAAGGAATATCTTTCTTCTGAACCAAATAACTCTATTTATTCTCATCTCACTCTTTAAAATTGCAAACATACACCCAGCTGGTGTGGCTCAGTGATTTAGTGTTGACCCATGAACCAGGAGGTCACGGTTTGATTCCCAGTAAGGGCACATGCCAAGGTTTTGGGCTCAATCCCCAGTAGGGGGCATGCAGGAGGCAGCTGATCAATGATTCTCTTTCATCACTGATGTCTCTATCTTTCTCTCCCTCTCCATTCCCCTCTCTGAAATCAATAAAAACATATTTTAAAAAAGTAATTTAAAATTGTGAACATAACTATTCACATTGGAATGTCACTGAATACAAAAAAAATAACATTGGCTACACTAAATATCTTATCAAGATTAGTAATAAAAGTTACATGCTCCAATATCATCTAGATAAAGTACAAAAATTCAGACATTCCTTTGATAACCTCAGAATCTTAATATCCAAATACTGGCTTTGTGGAGATTAACCATTTAGACAATTAAGTATTTTACTTTTATCCTCAGGTTTCTTAAAAGGTTAATTATAATTGTAGCATAAGCAACAGTAATTAGACTACAAATTCTGCATAGATGAACACCCATTTAATTGGACTAGTTTTGAAATTAGGATGATTTTTAATTTCTTTTAATTTTTCCATTACAGTTGACATACAATATTATATTAGCTGCAGGAGTACAGCAGAGTGATTAGACAGTTCTATAACTTATAAAGTGATTCCCCCAATAAGACTAGTACTCATCTGAGACCACATATAGTTATTATAATACTAGAGGCCCGGTGTATGAAAATTCATGGGAGGGGGGGGTCCCTCAACCTGGCCTGCACCCTCTCACAGTCTGAGACCCCTTAGGGGATGTCCCCCTGCCAGCTTAGCCCCACTCCCTGGGGGATTGAGCCTAAACCAGCAGTCAGACATCCCTCTGGCCGCCTGGGAGCCCTCAGGGGATGTCCTAAGCTGCAGTCAGACATCTTAGTGCTGCCACAGAAGTGGGAGAGGCTCCAGCCACCGCCACCATGCTCACAGCCATCAGCCCAGCTTGTGGCTGAGCGGAGCTCCCCCTGTGGAAGCGCACTGACCACCAGGGGGCAGCTCCTGCATTGAGCATCTGCCCCCTGGTGGTCAGTGAGTGTCATAGTGACCAGTCATTCCTGGTCATTCTGCTATTAGGGTCAATTTGCATATCACCCTTTTATTATATAGGATTGTCGTAAGGTGGTTTTTAAAAATCATAGCAGAACACAAAACACAATGTGCCAATGGCCATCTCAGACACTGTATCAGGCCCTCAGGGACATGCAGTGACACCCCTTCCAGTGCTGGCCATGCTCCCAGTGCCTTGGCCCTGAGTGTGCACGCTGGTCCTCCTACACCAGACACTGAATTCCATCAGAAACTAGACAACAGTGGGTTATGAGAAGATCATTTCCCGAAGGTGATATTTTTTGATACTTATATTTCTTCTGAGAGTGAAAAGCGGTTCTGTTGAAACTCATGTATAGACTCAATGTGTTTGCGGGGCATTTTATGTTTGTATTAGAGTCTTTATTTAAAAAAAGAAAACAGGAAAAATGAGCTTCCCCTGGAAAGTGTGATTACCACAAGCAATTGATTCAGTTCCAAACATCTGAAACTATATACAAAACGACAGCTGCATTTGGGTAAATACATCAAATATACAGAAATGTATAAAACTTAATTATGTCATTTATAGTGTGGCTGTTAAGCTGCAAATTGCATTGGGAAACATGTTAAGGAAAATCTGGGAGTCACCTCAACAATCTGCCCACACAGCTCTGTCACATTCCACTGGAAATAAATTGGATCCAGGCATGACCCGTGCCCAAAAGTCACTGCCTCTGGGCCCACGCAGCGCTGGGGACGCCTCTGTCCCAAGTCGCCAGGGTGCTCTTTGAGCCGAGGACCATACTGGCCATCAGTTCAGGAGTAAACTTCAATGAAGCCCCAAGACACAAGCAAGTGGTGGCGGGGAATCCTTTGGAGCTGAAATGACCCCAGTGGCATGGGTCCCGGTCTCGCAGGAGTGGGCCGGGCTGTGGATGGTGCGTTCCCAGGACACTCGCCCCTCTTATTAGAACTCCTGGACTGAGCAGGACAGTAAGGAGATGCTCACCTGTTCCACACTGGAACGTGTGGGTAACTGTATGTAGTCACCACTCACCTGTGGGAACCCAGGCTATTGGATTAAGAGTTTCAGATTTATACATTTATTGAATCTCCTTCTCAGGCAGACAAAATCCAGGCATCTGTCTCCACTCCCCGAGCTGCTCCCAGCTTCCAGGATGCTAATTCAGGAGGGGCCGGGCGAGGGAGGAGGAGAGGACTTTCCTGTTCCGTTCTGTGCAGTTCAGACCTCAGAAAGGGCATCTACCAATCGGGCTGCGGAGGAAGCCTGTGTACACTGATCATTTTGACTATGTTTGCGATTTCTGGAAATTGGGGGAGAGCAGAGTTGTCCCCCTTTAGTTAGAAATAAGTACATGACATCTTTGTGGAACGACTTTCAAAAACTGTGCTGTAGTCCTCAAATATGTTTTATGGTTTTTACACCAAACCTCCCCCAACATTTTACATCCCTAAGGTTAAGTCCAGATGTTTTTACGCAAATATAAGTGTAAACTATAAAATGACCACTTGTTTCCCAGTGTGAGGATGCAGGGAATGCTCATCCTTCTCCATTGTTACTTGATAAGAGTCACAGCTAAAGCTAACCTTGTTGAGGTCCTACTATGTGCCAGGCACTGTTTCAGTGCTTCACAGGTGGTAAGTCACTTCCCCCCTCCGCCAGCACTGTGAGGCACATCCTGCTTCTCTCTGCAGTTAACTGATGTGGGGGAAAGAGCCAGTGAGGGTAAGAGACTGGCCCAGAGTCCCACAACAGCTGCGAAGCCAGAATGTGGACACATGACTTCTCCCCAGGGGCCCACCCATCTTCTATGCTGCTTGTCACAGTGTGACCACCAGGTACAAAGTGTGCATGTCACATGGAGCCAAGTGCATGTCCTGGGAAACGGTCATACTGTGCGCACTGAAATCTCTCCTGGTAGGCGATGTTGAGAGGATCAAACCAGATGTATGGTGCATCCAGTTCTGGGGGATCCCTGGGTTCCACAGTGGAAACCACCTAACACTCTACTCCCTAAACACCGCCCCTCACCAGGCTTTTCCCTGGGGCGGGGGGCCTTCTGTGAGGGCGTATTAACCATCATGAGCCCCACACAGCGAGGGACCTGTGGGCAGCCTTGCACGGAGTGTCAGAAGCCAGTCAGGAACCTCCAGCACTCCTGGGTTCTCCTTTGAACGGACGCTAGACTCGACCCCTTGCACCTTCCAACACAAATATACCAGCACAAAACGTCCCCACCCAGAGCCCAACGCAGACAGCGCCTGCCTGCAGGAGCCGCCCGGCGCGGGTCACTGGTGATTTCATTTGTAAGTAATGTTTTGATTGTCACCGATTGCGCACGGCTCCCCTCCCCTGACATTTGTTGTACCGCGGATTGATTCTCGTGCTCCAGTATGAAAAGGTCACTCTGATCAATGCGGTGTAATTGGCACTAAATTAGGATCATATCAGGTGATTTTGCTATTTAATGATGAAATATGAAAGAAAAGCATGGGCGGGTGGCGAGCAGCGGCGTGCACTTTAAACCCGCTGTCACGATGCTGGATTCTGTAAGGAAAAAATGGAGACAAAAACAACTGGAGTGCAGAAAATGACTGTGATGGATGGGAAGAGGGGCCGGGAATTATATATTTTCGTTTGAGATAAACTGAAAGCCCCAGACACAAAACCCGGACCCCAGGGGTCGGCCCTGCTCCACTGCGCCGGGAGAAGCCTTCGACGGCCTATTGACGCTGGCGCCGGTTCTGCTCAGCCTTTTCATCCTGCATCCAGTAATTACGCCTAAAACATGTGCGCGCCTGCACCCACTTATTAGACAAACCTCGGCTTTTGACAATCTGCAACTTGGTTACGGTCCCCCAGGTCCAAACGCGTTCCTACTTCTGGGGAGCGTTCCAAGGCCCTCGCCTGCTTTTGTAGGTTTGCAGCTAAAATCATTATAAGCACGAGGAGGGGTGTTAGATACTGCGTGTTCTTTCCTCCGTTGGAAGTGGACGGGTCCCCCACCCCGTTATTCTGAAATGTGTTGAGCAAGTAGAAGCTGCAGCTAACGTTCCAGGGGATTTGCTGGGGGTCTCGCTGCTGAAGTCTGTAATCGTGCTGCAGCGGGAACTTAAATGGCTATAAACGATGTTAACCTCTGTAACCGCTGGAAATGTGGGACCACAAATATTGATGGGATAATTCAGGGTGCTGTTTGATAGGGAAGGGGGTCCGCCATCGGGACCAGGAGCCAGAGGCCTTGGTGCTGAGGCCACTGTCTCTCCCTGGGGAGCCTTGCAAATAGCAGTTCTGGACATCTGTCCAGTTGGGGCCTCAGGGACACATAGAATGACGACATTGTAGAGACATTTCACAGCAGCATCTGAATGGCTCCTGGTTCTTTCCTCCAGAAATGAAAAAAGACAGCAATCATTTGGGGTCAGAAAGGTGCCTTTGTTTGTATTAATGTCTTGATGTCTGTTTGGGTGGAATTGGGCACTCCCCATCCCGTCCTTGCTCCTCTCCCCCCCCCCAAAAAAAATATGCCTTGAAACCCTAACTCCTGGGAATGGGGCTTATGAGGAAATCAGGTCTTTGCAGATGTCGTCTCGTTCCCTGGCTCAGGGTGGGCCCTGATCACATGACTGATGTCCTCATTAGAGAAAGGACAGGGAGGTAAGCACACAGAGACTCGCAGGCAGCAATGGGAGAAGACCACGTGAGGACAAAGACAGAGATTGGAGTGATGAGTCCACCAGCCAAGAAATGACAAAGATTGCCCCCAACACCAGGCGCTGGGAGAGGCAGGAGGGACCTCCCCTAGAGCATTTGAAGGAAGGGTGGCCCTGAACTGACAAGGCTTCCAGGGCTGAGAGAATCAATCCCTGTTGTTTTAAGCCCCCAGGGTGTGGCACTTTATTATCGCAGGCCCAGGAAACTAATACAATTTTGAACTTATATTTTGGCTAAAGGGGATGGGGGTTATTACATTTTCCCCAAATACAGTAATCCCAAAGCCACCCCATTTATTTTACTGGCATTGTGTTTGGTGGCTGTTTGCATTGATTGGGATTTAAAGGGAAGCATCCTTGAAACGTGCTGGTCCGAGGACACAGGGGTCCCTAGTGGTGACATGAACACGTCTCTACACAATTCATTCATTATTCAGCACATATTTATTGAATATCTACTATGTGCCAGGCAGCATGCTTGTGCTGGGACTGGATGGTAAACAGCAAACAGTCCTCTGAAAGCTTGTACAGAACAAACAATGAAAAGTTAACTTAGACACAATGTGATGTGTGCTCATGGGAGCACAGTGTGCGGGTATGCTGTGCCCGGTAGAGAGCTAGCCAAGACGTCTCCATGCAGGTGTGCATGCTTACACACACAGAAATGTGTGCTCACGGGGAGGGTGGGGTGTAATCAGATGTGAACAGAGCAAGTGAAGGGAGCCAGGAGAGGAAAGGGGCTCGGGAAGCCCCAAGGAAGGAAGGACACGCCTTGGAGAAAGTCCCTGATTTCAGGGGAGGGACTAGTCAGTGATGGCCAACCTATGACAGGCGTGTCAGAGGTGACACGCGAACTCATTTTTTTGGTTGATTTTTCTTTGTTAAATGGCATTTAAATATATAAAATAAATATCAAAAATAAAAGTCTTTGTTTTACTTTGGTTGCAGATATCAAAAAATTTCTATGTGTGACACGGCACCAGAGTTAAGTTAGGGTTTTTCAAATGCTGACACGCCGAGCTCAAAAGGTTCGCCATCACTGGACTAGATGGTGGTGCTGGAGGGCAGATGGAGGTGAACCAGGTTGGAGAATGAGCTGGTCCAGGTAAATAAAAGGGAGCCTGCATGATGCTGACTTTTTCATGTCAGTTAGACTATGGTGCCTCTGAGCTGTGAGCCTCCCCACACAGGTGACCAGCATCCCAGGGTCTCAACCAAGTAGATGGTCCATAAAGCTGGTGCTTCTGTCCTCAGATCCTGGTGTCACAGAGCTTTGTGGGCATTTTGTGTGGAAAGAAGTTTCCCCTGAACCTGTTGGTGTGTGCCCAGAGTATTAGAATTCTTTATTTATATTTTTTCCAAGATCTTCAAAGTTTGAGCAGAGCAGTTAAGGGCATAAGCAAATGTGCCTTTGATGTCCGTGGAGTATACAATAAACGCACAGTGTAATTACGGTTATGTAAGATGTCTTCTGAAATCTCTTACTACTGAGGGTGACTCATCGTGTCTTATAAACAAATTGGAAACAAGCAGGCAGTTTTCCAAGTGGAATTTCTGTTCACCTAGTTTATAGTCCATGCAATTCTTAGGTTTTTGACTTTCAATACGCACACAAAGTCTTTTCCAAAAATTATGTGGTTCCAGTCATCCAGAGTGTGATATTGCAAAAGCTAGTGTCAACTGGTGCTGATTTTATATTGGATATAGAACATTTGTAGGAAACATTGCATTCTTTAAATTTAATTAATTTATTTTTATGGGAAAAGTGTGGCTGTATTAAGATTGTACTTCCCAGACATTTACATAATACTGGTTTATTATTTAGCTGCATGGTTTGTACTTAAACACCAAAACAATATCTGGTGGAGTCACTTAAAATACATTTAAATTATATGCTAAAACACAGACAGGCACACTGATTATGGGAAAACCAGCCTTTCTATGTGCAAACGGTGGCTGTACCTGGCCCAATTTGGAAAGCTCATTTATGACCACTGAAAACTTCTTTGCAAAGAAGTTATTCATGTTTCATGTGTCAGTATTTCTGACTTGAGATAAGAAGAAATAAGATAATGCAACATACTGGGTCATTGCTGGAAGTGGAACTACCCTTCTCATTCCAAAAACTTTTAAAAATGCATTTTTCTCTATGATAAAAGAAATATACGTACCTTTAATAATATACATACCTTTAAGTTAAATTAGACACATTTTTAAAAAATTAAATAATATTAACTAGCCCTAGCTGATTTGGCTCAGTGGCTAGAGTGCCAGCCTGTGGACTGAAGGGTCCCAGGTTTGATTCCAGTCAAGGGCACATCCCCACTGGGGTGTGTGCAGGAGGTAGCTGCTTGATGTTTCTCTCTCATCTATGTTTCTGACTCTCTATCCTTCTCCCTTCCTCACTGTAAAAAATCAATAAAATATATTTAAAAAAATAAACTAGCAAACTAAGTAAAACAAGCATAATTCTATAACTCACTTCTCAAATAGGACCACTATTCATGTTTTGGTGTAAGCATATGTGATATATTTTTGTCTTATGCCATACAGTATTTGGTTCTTTCAAATTAAAAGTGATTTTATTTTTATTAACTAATATGTATGTAATTGTAAAATAGTTCTGTAAGGATTGTTTTATGCCCCTTCTCCCAGTTTCCCACTTCCTGGGGGCAACTACTTTGAACACTTTTAGCTAATTATTTTATACTAGAGGCCTGGTGAAAGAGATTCGTGCACTTGGGGGAGGAGGTAGGGTCTCTTAGCCTGGCCTGCGCCCTCTCATAGTCCAGGACCCCTCAGGGGTTGTCCGCCTGCCAACTTAGGCCCAATCCCCCTGGGGATCAGACCTAGAGCCCAGAACCCCACGCTCCTTACCGCCTGCCTGCAGCAGAGGTGGGGTAGGCTCCAGCCACCACCACTGCACTCGCCAGCCGTGAGCCAGGCTTCTGGCTGAGTGGCGCTCCCCCTGTGGGAGCGCACTGACAACCAGGGGACAGCTCCTGCATTGAGCATCTGCCCCCTGGTGGGCAGTGTGTGTCACAGCCACCAGTCATTCCACCACTCAGTTGATTTGCATATTAGCCTTTTATTATATAAGATACCTGCATGTTTCCTAATAACATTGTCACACAGGTGGGTCCAAGATATGGACTTCAATACAGAGAGGAATTTATTCGGTGAACTAGACACATCTCAGATCACCAGGAGAAATACTGAAGAATGAATGCTGTACCACTTTCCACAGGAAACTAGATGTGGTGTCCATGTAGAGTCAGTGCAGATAGCACATGGGAACCATTCACTGATAGAAGCCAACTCTCTAACTGCAACATATGAGATGATAGAGAATCCACACAAGGAAAAAGATGAAGGACCAATAAAATATGAAAAGGTGCTCTCCTTCACCAGTAAGCAAATAGCTACAAATAAACATGACCTTGGAATTTTGCTTGTTCTATGTCATCCTGAAAGGAAAGACAAAAAGAAAAAAAGGGTAACCTCTCCCACGTGGGCCAAAATGAGGATAAACACGGATAGTTCCTGGGTGACTTAGAAAAACATATTGAAATGATCAAATTTAAAATAAGCTTACCTTTACAGTCACATTTGATTCTGATATATTCAATGGGAAGAATTAAATAAGTCAAAAAATGATATAAGCACAATAATGTTCATTACAACATTATTTATTTTAGAGGAAATTGGAATCGACCTGAATGTTCATCAAAGGAAATCTGTGAAATAAATTAGAGAACATCTATAGCACTCAGCTATTAAAAAGAGTGATGTAAACCCACATTCGCTGACTTGGAAAAATGTCCAGGAGCAAACAAAGCAGGTTGCAAAACGGCCCAGGATGCGAGGTCCCATAGCCACGTGGGTGCGAGGGAGAGGGAACAACAAAAAGTGAAACCGCCCAGGTCTGCCTTCAGCCTCTCTCAGGCCTGGGGTCGGAGCACAGCAGTCGGCTTCTTTGATGAGTAGGTACCATAATCACTTTCCTGAACTTGTTTCCAAAGCCTTGTCATTTTGCAATAAGACATTTATCATACTTTCTAATTTGGGTCATACTTCTTGCTTTAAAATAATATGTTTTTTACCTGTTTAAAAAATGTGAAAGCAATAGACCATTTAGTGTAATTCACCTGAATTCATTGTGATAACTGAAAAACACAATCCAACTTGCAGTGAATACTGTACGATATGTTCATTATGACTTCAATACCAATCACAATTATTTATGTAGACATAGTTTCTTTTCATACAATCTATTCTCCTGGTAGAATTCAGACCTGTATAATTTAATGATATCATTTGAAAACATTAAATGTGTTCCCTGGGACGCAAATATTGCCAGTGCTGGAGTGACATGGTGAGTTGGACGCCAGGTCTCCACGGTGGGAAATGGCAGCGAGTCCGCCGCCCTGCTTCCCTGGACTGGAGTGAGCGGAGAGAGGCTGCTGTGATGCATATTTATGGATTTGCTTGTGCAAACAGAGAAGCATACTGGTCTCCTCATGCAGCAAATCTTATTTCCGATACAAATTTGAAAGTCTGTGAAGCATGATAATATTAACTCTGAGATCTATGACCTCCCATAAAACAAAGGGGGATGAGTGGTGGGTTAAAAGGATTCGAATGATGCCTTTGGACTCTTACGTCCCGGTAATGACTGGGGAAGATTTATACGCTCTCTCGAGGTATAATTAGACACCCACAAACCATCTGACCCTGCTGGGGTGAAGGGCTCTTCTGCTTTTTGTTTCCGCAGAGGAATCGATACGCACGCGTTTTCCACTGTGGAGTGAAATTGAGGAAATGAAAATCGGATAATTTTGCTCCCTGTGCAGCCTAAACAGAGGACAGCCGTGTTCGCCTTTGACAGGAAGATCTATTTCCAGTTTCTCAAAAGGCTGGTGTCAATTTTGAAACTTCTCCAATGATTGATTTTCAGTTTTGGTGAAAAGGATGCTTGATTAGGAATATTAGTCCCAGCGACCATGGAAACTGGTATCTCACTCACAAGTGGGGGACCTGTATTTGCATTTGGGGTCTGGGTGGGTTTGATGCGCAGCTCCTGTGTGGGGTGATGGTCGGACCCAAGGTCTCAGGTGGTCAATCAGTTGCACCTGTGCTATCGATATACCCATATTTAGCGAATGTCAAATTTGTCAAATTGTTCATCTCTCCTAAATATTTTAGAAACAGTTTGCCGATGTCTGTAAATGTATATTATGCTTGACGATGCATTGTTGGCTTTGGGGCTTGAAAGCTTTAAATGTTAACATCCTCAAAACAGGCACATTTACTGACCCATATGGAATGTATTGAATATATTTTAAGGACGCCTTGTCAGTGTTCAATTTAGCATTAGCTTATCCTAAAATGCCCCTTTGTCTCTGATTCTGGCTATCATTTTTGTGACCCAAGTAAGTGTTGCTTCCCATGGTCCTTCAGGCTCATCTGCCCCGCCCTGAACTTACAGCCCTATGTGTAAATGTTCTCTTTACTTATCTCTGCCTCCTCCCTAAAATGGAAGTGTCCATGAGAGAAGACGTGTTTTTATTCCTCTGACTTGGTAGGGCTTTGAGAGGCGCCCAGGGTAAGGCAAGAACTCAAACTTCATCCTTGGTAAAGACGTCATTGCTGTCCATCCTATGAGGAGGCATGCAGATTAAATATATTTGGGCTGTTACTGGCTTTCCTATGTACACTTGGCTCCTGAAAAATATAATATTGGGGAGCACATGAATTTTGAGTAGCCAGTTAGATTTCTGTCTCAGTCTGTTCAGGCAGCTGTAACAAAGTATACGGCAGACATTTATCCTCCAGTTCGGGGGGCTGGGAGGCCAAGGTCATGTGCCTGGAGATTCACAGTCAGGTGAGAGCCCCCTTCTGGCCCACAGATGCTGTCCTCTCAGAGTACCCTCACCTGTGACCTTTAAAATGGCAAGAATCCCATTCAGGAGGGCTCCCCCCTCCTGCCCAGATCACCTCCCAAGGCCCCACCTCCTAAGAGTATCATCACTCAAGGACTAGGATTGCAGCATGTGGATTTGGGGAACACAAACATTCAGTCTATAGCAACATCACTGTTGAGAAAAACTGTGTTTGGTATAATTTTATCTGTTGGCCCTTCTGGGATAAAGACAGGATGATGACAATAACGTTATTTAAAATGTGAACCACAGAAAGCATAAAGCAAGATGTTTCTCTTCTCCAGTTCTTCACTGCACTTTTTAATAAGTGGTTAAGTCCATGAATAAATTCCCCCAGCGTCAGAGAAACCCTCAGAAAGAGGTTTTCTATAGAACCTTGTGGGTATAAGGTTCTGCTGGAGAATAAAGATTATTCTGTTTCTTTCCATAAGAGACACAATTTTGATTTCTGCAGAGGTCATATGAAATACAGACCACAGAGCACCTACATTTATGCCTCACCATTATTCTTCCCACCAATGGCATTTCATTCATGCACCAGCCAATGAGCGCTCTGGACACACAGAGCCTACTCGCAAGTTTACCACCTCCCATCAGTCCATCCTGGGCCGCTTGGTCATGGGGCCACAAAAGCTAACTCAGGATCTTGTGAAAAATGGAGGAGAAGTGTGCCTGTGGGTTATAGGGGTCACCTCCACTTGGGTCTATTTGAAATCACACATGTGGCATGATGACTTAGATGGAATGCGGTTACTGACAAGCTGCTGTGAATTTATGTTCATCAAAAGCCCTGAACCTTGCTCTTTAATCAGTCGATGTATTTACCTAATACATGAAGATGCCTCCTCCACAATCTGAGGTAGACCAAAATCTAACTAACTAATCCTAATTCTTGTTTGTTTTCTAATTTTCCGTTCTGATGCCTGCAAGTACTTCCAACTCTGGTCGGATGATTTGATACACATTAGCTCTTAACAGGTGACCTGCACTCCCTCATCAGCACGGTGTCTCCTGCCAGGTGTTTCCCATCAGATACAGGCTGCGCTCCTCACCTGTAAGTCGTGGAGGTCCCACCAGGCATGGTGACTTACGTAAATGACATAGATCATGATTTTCCACTTGTCCTTTTATAAAACATGGATCCTCTCGCAATCTGTTTTCACTGTGCCTCTTTAAACATCAAAGTTCTGAGGAGCCCATGGTTACGAAGCCGATTTGCATGGGAGTCGTTTTCTTTCAGCAAATTGCTCTCTAATGATTTGAAATGTGATTTTGTTTTTGCTTGTGTCTTCCACATGTTATTTCAGAATCAAAAATGTCACCTGGCCAGCATGGCTCAGTGGTTGAGCGTCGACCTATGGACCAGGAGGTCACGGTTCTATTCCTGGTCAGTGCATATGCCTGGTTGTGGGCTCAATCCCCAGTGTGGGGTGTGCAGGAGGCAGTCGATCAAGGATTCTCTCTCAACATTGATGTTTCTTTCTATCTCTTCCTCTCCCTTCTTCTCTGAAATCAATAAAAAATATTTTGAAAAATGTCTCCAGTGGCATGGGTAGGGGGTCACTGGGGGAACGATTTGCAAGAAGCAAATAAAAAGACAGTAAGAAACTTCTACTTTGAGGAATCTGTTTTAGAAATGGCACCATAACATTTTCTAATTTGGGATGAGACACTTTTACCACCTGGTCTGAGGACTACAGAACAAAAGGAGTGTTAAGAGTTTCTTTTTCTCTGTGTGACCATTCTCCTTTCTCCCCTCAAAGTCACTGAAATAGCAGATTGGTGTCTGAGAAACAGTGAGGCCCAGGTTTTCAATTTTATTTAACTCTCACCTTTGCCTCCAAAAGTTCCCAGACCCAGGGTTTCCATCCGATAAGTGCACGCACACTGCGCACCCGGCCCTGCGTGGGCGGACCTGGCGACCAGCGGTAAGGGCACTGGACCGGGCCAGGCCACGTCCTTTCCCAGCCAGTCGCTGACAATGGGATGGCCAACAGGCATGGACTCTCACCGGCCTTCAGATGGAAGGATCTGACTAAATACTCTCCTTCTTTGAGGGCCACTCTCTGAGAGCTCATCACCATTTGCAGAAATGACATAAAATGGAACCTTAATTGACCTTGGACCTCATCATCTTTGTGTGAGACAGTCAACATTCCTGTATTAAAAGAAATTATTTAAAAATAACTTCCAATTACAGAAAGTGTCATCTCCATGAGGCTCCTAAATTAATAATAATAATAAAAGAGGGGTTCAGTTGTTAAAACAGGTTTCCGGTGCCCATGACTTTGCTCAGTTACTATGCTGGGGACAGTGGCTAGTGGTATCCATGAGTAGCTGTAACTCTTTGTTGAGGCAAAAGATATTTTAACTTTTAAAAAATGAAACAAGTTTCTTCTCGGATATGTTAAAGAAATAATTTGGGGGCAAAATGTGGTTTATGGTCCAAAATGTTGTTCAATTGTGACCACATCATTTTCCTTGTTCACACCGTTGGCCGTTTCCATGAGCCCTGTCTAGGAGGAGTTATTGAACTTGGATGCTCCTCACTGTGGCCCAGGACCATGGCCAGTAGGCCCCCATTCCCAGCAGAGAGACCCAGAACATTCTGAGTGGATTCTGACATGACACAGCATCATAGCTGAGACTACTGCATAAAGACCAGGCGCTTTACAACATCCCTAATTATATGATTGCACAACAGTCCATAACAGCCTCTTACAGACTACAGAGCAAATAATATGCATTTCTAAAAGTCCATGATTACGCAATTATGTGATAGCCTATAATCAAGGACTATTGGGTAAATGTATAATTGGGGAGTTTTAAAAATCCATCCTAAGGACTTCAAAAACATGTGACTGCAATAAAAGAAGACAAAAAGAGACTCCGTGTCGGAACACCATATTTGAGTACTTCAGATTTTAGTGAATCTCACTGAATCCAAGTCGAAGCAATTGACCCTGGGCCTCATCCCCATCTCCCTGCTGGCCTTTCTCTGAGTCAGTCCAGCTGTGTGGGCTCCTGCGTGAGTGTGGCATGAGACAAGCATGGTGACTAACCACACTGTGTCCCCACAGTTTGAACTGAAAAATAAAATCACACAGTAAACCTGAAAGTAAATTTTAATCCATAAATCTTCTAGAAGATCTTGGGAAAATATCTTCTCAACCTTTGGATAGGCACAGAATACTTAATTACCATAATTCTTACCTTATTAGATTATAACACTTCCGTGCATTAAAAGACACGATTTTGAGAGTATAAATGTAAGTCACAGTCTGGGAAAATATATGTAACAATGCTCTTAACTATCTAAGGACTTATAATTACAATATAAAAGAAACTCCCACAAATTCCGAAGAAAGGGACATACAGCTCACTTTTGAAAATTGGCAAGACTTGAGTAGTCAGTTTACAAAAGGAGCTTCCCAATTGATAATAGGCACATAGTTACTCATCAGAGAAATTAAATCCATGGTGAGCTTCCACTCTATTATGACCGGAATGGCTAACAATAATAGACCAACAATACCAAGGGTTGGCAAGAATGCAGAACACCTGGAATGCTCATGTGTTGCTGGTGGAAGTTTAAACTTCTATAACTACTTCAGGAATGTTTTGAAAGTATCTATTGAGGCTAAACATATGTAAGCTTCATGATCAATCCACTCTTTACCTGTGTATACCTCACCAAAAATACATACTGTGCCCACCAAAAACATGTAATGGAATGTTATTGGCATCTTTATTTATAATATTCCAACAACCGAGATAATTCAAATGTACCTCAACAATGAAATGGGTAAATACATTGTGGTATATGCACACAATAAACTATGGTGAAATAATATAAAAGAACTTCTACAATAAGCATATATTGAGTAAAAGAATTCAGAAACAAAAGAAAGCATACTGAACAATCCCATTTACATGATAGTCAAGGACTAACAAACCAAATATGGCAACAGGGCTATGATGGAGGTGACTTGTGGGTGGATATTAACTGCGAGAAGAAGGCACAATGAAGCATTTGGGTGGTGAAAATATGCTATGCCTGGATCTAGGTGTTGGGATAAAATAGTCTAAGGTGAGGTTGTTTGTTTGTTTGTTTGAATACATACATATTTCTTGCAAAGGAATAACTACCAGACTATCATCAGGATATCTGTGTGGTGAGCAGTCTTAGAAAACAGAGACAGTGTCTCCCCTAGAGCAGAAGGCAGCTGCCTGTCCACTGTGGACAATGGAGATTCACTGAGATCAAGGCTCCTCTCGGCACAGCTCATGGTGTGAGCAGGTATCATCTGCCCTTCTCATCGCCCACTAGGAATCAGAGCTCAGAGAGGGACCCTCTTACTGACACTCTGATCAAGGCTTCCACTGTGAGAAGTAAACGCCTTCATCTCTGACCCAGGAGTCTCGTGTCTTAAGCAGCATTCATGAAACAGGGTAACTTGTGAGCTTATACACATAGGATAACATTGCAAACACTGCACAGTTCTTGACAAGCGGTGGTTTCTGGCTGCATAAATATGTACAATTAAACTTTGTGTCTGTTATGGTATGCAAATCACACCACAATAAAATGCAACTTTTAAAAATGTTAACAAAAACACACAGGGCCTAATTATACTCCTATTTCCTAGAAAATCTGGGCCCCTCGTTCAGATGTGTACATAAGATTCCCTACATAATTATGTGGGGCCTCAAATCTGTCACTTATTGGGGTCTGGAAATTGGTGGACACTCTTCTTTCTAGGGAACAGAGTGGAATTATATATATATGTGTGCATATATAATGTATTAAATGTTTATTAATAATTAATATATGAATGTGTGTATTAATTTATTCAAGACCAATGTTTTTACAATCCTAAGGAATGTGCAATTCTTTTTCTTTTTAAAGGAAATGAATATATAATAACAAACATAATATTATTATACCAGTGGGAAAATGTATAACCCTTTATATAAATAGCCAAGTAAGCAATAATATTATTTTCTCTTATCATCCACAATGTTATTCAGGGAATTAAAATCACACTAACATTTTCCTTTATTAAACTAATAATTTGAGAGGCTAAGCAAAAGAAAAAATTGCTGTGGAATTATAATGGAAATAATCATACCTTTCTTTTTCGACCAGATTAAGGCAGCTGGCAATGAAAAAAAAAATGAGATCGTTCACCAGGGAATACAGCATTAGAATTCCAATTTCATAATTTGAAAGCTCAGTTTAAACAGGTCAATGATTTTAGAGCTTTTCGGCTGTGTTCAGTTTGTTGTCTGACCTGCAAAGTTCTTACTCATATTCTCA